>NC_091167.1:49042545-49085045 GCF_040958095.1 Procambarus clarkii
ACTGGACGTTTGGTAATAGGGATTCGACGTCCAGGGAAGCAATGATTCCATCGGGCTGAGTAGATTTCATTAATTCTAGGAAATCTGCTGATGATTGTAGACTATACTTACTTGGAGTAAATGGAGTTAGGAGTTCATTGAGTCTTTTTGCCAGGTGATAGGTTGGAGTTGGTATTTGGCTGATTGTAGGGCGTAGTGGGTTACCTGGTTTGTGTGTCTTAACATTGACATAGGCATATCCTAAGCCATAGAGGCCTTGAAGTTTATTGAAATGCACACTACCTTTATTTGAGTTGATTGCTGTAATTGTTTTGTTTTCCTTCCGTTTAAGGTCTTCCACAGGGTTCCTCGTGATTCGTTGAAATTTGGTGTCATCACTACGGATGTCGCTAATTTTGTTCATATATTCTTGGGTTGGAATCAATACATATGCTGCTGTCTTGTCGGCTTTTCTTATTGTTACGTCTTTCAGATTTTTTAGTTGTTTTGCTGCTTCTTTGAGTCGTGGGATTAAGATTGTAGATGAATATGTTCCTCGTTTTTTCCACGCTTCTGTTAGTAGTTCAGCTTGAAGTGTGTCAGTGGTGATGACTTTTTTGTTGTCTTCTAGCTTATGGATGTCGTCCAGAAGCATTTCGATTTCCAGGCGTTTTTGATGCATCTTTGGTTTAGATATGAATTGACAATTTAGACCAAGATTTAAGAGGTCTCGTTGGTCCTGGGTAAGATCATAAGAAGTCAGGTTAATGTAGCCATCTTTAGGACGAGGGATCTTTAACTGTCCACCGTTTAGGGCTGTTAACTTACGGAGTGTCTTTGTTTCTACACTAGTTTTATGTTGTTGTTTCCGGTTAAATAGTTCACTGTTGACGGTTTGCTTGAGTTGGATAGGGATGTCGTACTGGGTCCATTTGTTTAACAGATGCTCAGCCTGCTCTGTAAGGGTTTGGAGGGCTTCCTTCTTCTTGTTTAGTTGATGCCGAATGAGCTCTTGCCTATACCTATAGGTAAACTCTGTATTGCGGACTGCTGGGTCATGTGGGTTAATAATGGTGTATACTGGCAGCAGGTTTTCTTTCAAACATGTCTCATTGAATATGACCGCATATACTGTATTTACTATTTTCTGATTAAGGGCTACTCTCCCTCTAACAATTTTCTTAGCATCAGGGCTTAGCTGAAATAGGAGTTCTCTAAAACTCATTTTCGTAATTTTATGGTGAAGAAAAGAAGTGAATTACTATAGAATATATTACACTTATTTATGAAATTTGCACAACGTTTCGAACCTCCATGGTTCATTCTCAAGTGAAAGGAAATTTCAGGTTTGGTTGATTTTATATATAGATTTATATATTTATTTTATTTTGACCTATACTGGGTCAGGTGATAAGACAATAAAAATAAAAACATGGGGGGATATATATTATATATATATATATATATATATATATATATATATATATATTATATATATATATATATATATATATATATATATTTATTTATATTTCATACAAAAAAAATAATAGGGATGGTAGGAGAAGAAAATAATAAAGTATTCAGTGAGCATCCACAAGATCTTCTCTGAATGCTTTTCGTTTTCTTCTTCGAGGATGTGGGTCCCTGTAATTGCACCCCTAATATATACATATATATATTAAAGAGTACCACCTCTGGCTGGAAGAAGGGGGACCCATAGCCTCGGAGGAAACCACACATAACACATTGGAGGGAATGTGGGTCCCCTCCAATACAGTTTCTGTGTGCTTTTCTCCTACCACCCCCTTCCCTTTTTTTTTTTTTTCCTTTATTGTGTATTTAAAGGTTACAAAACATACAAGACAAATGCCTAAAGGTTATGGATCTCTTGAAGCTCCTCCGCTTCTGGACAGGAACCGAGGACGCAGCAAGCATTTCCCCTCTGGATCGCCACACTGAGACGCTGAAATAAAAAACTGGAAGCCCTTGGGTCTCTGGTGACGTCAATGAGCTTGGACCCCAATTCCTTGAGAAATCCCAAGGCACTCTTGCCCCAGGGGCCATGCGTCTCAGACGCTATGGGAACAAAGAGGTATTGACCTTCCAGTCGCCTGTACTTGAGTGATGTTGCTGTTTCCCTGTGGTTGGCCGCCCCACCTGCTTGATCAGCTCCCAAGTGTACATAGGTGTCAGCCAGGGTGGATACACATGTGTAGTCCCACACCAACTGTCTACCCTCCTTCCATGAGTATATGGTGATGCCATCAGGGCGAAGTGCTGGGAAATCCGGGTTTTGGACCCCTAGGATGCGAGGTTCTCTCTCCGCTGGGCACCCAGCTGAGACGAGGCTTCTCTTGATGGTGTCATTGACCTCGTTGTGTCTTGCATGCCAGCCCTTTGTGCTTCCGCAATGCAACCCATGCAGTCCGTATTGGTCTGCTTCCACCCTGTTGCAAATACACTTGTATTCAGTGTGAATTGGGGCACCAAGGCGGAGGGCCACTGCTACACGAAGGGATTCTGGATCTAGGCGCGTGCCCATTGCAGACATGGGTACTGCCAGGAGGAAGTCTCCTGCATGGGGGGCACGCACTGCTCTGAGGCGGGCTTTCTCCTTGTCTGATGTTGCGACGCTTAGCATGGCATCAGCTACTTTTTCCACTAGAGGGTGGTCCCAGCCGGACTGTTTGTGTTGTTTTGTTGGCTCTATAATGGTTGCTGGGGCTGCAAGAACATTCCACTGATTTGAACATTCAGTGAAAGCAGGATCGTGTAATCCTGCTGAATCTCTCAGGGTTGCAGGTAAAATATCTCTGACGAGGTCGTGCGATGCATGAGAGGAGGAAAGGAAGGCTGGTAGAGCAATTTGGGAGGCTGTACGGACACCAAGGCCGCCGAGTCTTACAGGAAGGGTTGCTTGCTCCCACTGAGAGTCGTCCAATGGCAGGTTCAGGACTTTCACCAGCATGGACCTCAGAAGGGTGTCATACACATTTAACTTAGGGCTGCTGTAGGATGGAGAACATCTCAGAAAGTAGGTCAACTTAGGGAGAGACAGGCATCTTGTAAGGAGAAAGAGAGCATGATGGGCATCAATCTTGTCAATCCTGTCCTGCATTCTCTTTAGGTCAGTGATTTTTGCAGCCAGGACCTCCTCGATTGCTCGTGGGCCAATGGGGGCACCCAGGAGAGTGCAGTCCGGTGGCTCGACAACGAGAGTGTCTGGAAGAGCATTTTGTATTTGCCCAGTGATGTCTGGGTTGCGGGAGATTATTTCACATTTGGATGCATTGAGAATGAGGCCTGAGGCTGCTCCCTGCTCCTGGATTTTCCTTATATCCCCCAAAATATATATATAAATCCCTTATATATATAAATATATATATATATATAATATATATATATATATATATATATATATATATATATATATATATATATATATATATATATATATATATATATATATATATATGCAATTGACGATCACAAAACACTGATCATTTTATGCGGAAAATCCACAGAGAAATATGAAATGAGGTGAACGTTTCGGCTTGTTAAAGCCTTTGTCAACACCAGACTGACTAAGGAGAAGGGAAGGGGGAGGATATATAGGCCGACACCTGACCAACCCATCCCTAGGGAAAGAATTAACCAAAAACAGGTATAGCTTAGCTTAGAATGGTCAAAGAGGATTAAGCGGTCAGAGAATAAGGATGAAAGATTAAAGAAAAGCCTCATGAACACACAATATATGAATATACAATTATAATGAGACATTGTAAGCCTCTCTATCAGAGTTGTTTCTTAAACTGTTGTGCAATATTATAACTTAAAAATGGATCAAGTTTGTACATACCAGTACTAACATTAAGAAGATTTGGACACTGACTGATTAGAGCAGACTCAATCAAATTCCGTTCCACGAAATCCCCACAATTGGTAATGCTTTTTGCCCCATTCCAGTTAATATTGTGATCGCATAAACTCGTATGTAGATACAATGCATTAGACGTTTGGGCAGTTCTAATACTATAAGCATGTTGTGACAACCGCAATTGTAAGGACTTTCCTGTTTGTCCAAGGTACACAGAATCACAATCATTGCAGGGAATCGAATACAAGGTACACAGAATCACAATCATTGCAGGGAATCGAATACACACAACCTGTTGTGTCAGGGGAGTTTTTTATTAAATTGGATTTGATCGTACTATTAGTGAACACCAAATTTATATTAAGTTTCTTAGAAATCAGAGACAATTTTTCAAGTCCACTCGCATAAGGTACCACCAATGAGTTAATAATTTTTGGTTTCGCCTTAGGGACGTGATTATAAAACGTACGCTTGGCTTGTACAAACGAGAAATCCAAAAACCTCTTAGGATATTGTAAACTCTTCCCAATTTCATATATTTTAGCAATCTCTTCATCAAAAAACTCAGGGCTGCAAACCCTCAAAGCTCGTAGAAACATTCCTGAAAATACTGCCTGTTTAACTTTACTATGATGATTCGAATAAAAATGAACATACGACCCCACGTTGGTAGGTTTCCTATACACATTAAATTTGAACTTTCTAGTGACTCTATGAATCATAATGTCCAAAAACGGAAGAGTACCATTCTCCTCAGTCTCACAAGTGAATTTTATTGAAGGTACCAAAGAATTGAGTTCATTAAGAAAAACTATCTGGTCTTTGTTGCACGGCCATAAGCACAAAATATCATCAACATACCTAAACCAAACTACATTAGCCGGGATAATCCTGGATAAGATTTTTGTTTCAAAGAATTCCATATACAAATTGCTTAAAACTGGGGACAGGGGATTGCCCATCGCCATACCAAATGTTTGTTTGAAAATTTTTCCATTAAAACTAAAATAATTGTCTTTTATACACAATTTAATAAGTTCCAATACTTTATTGGTCTGCAAGCTCAAATTATATTTAGGCAGTTCCTCACGTAGAAATTCTAACAGATCATCAACAGGAACTTTAGTGAATAAAGAGGTCACATCGAAACTTATAAGTTTAAAATCAAAATTTAAATTCAGTGTGGATAGCTTATTAACTAAGTCCACATTGTTTGTCAAGTGTGAGTTGGAAATAGTACCAACTATAGGGGACAAAACTTTGACTAACCACTTAGAGAGTTTATAAGCCGCCGAACCAATTGAACTAATAATCGGCCTTGCCGGATTATATGGCTTATGAGTTTTTATAAGACCATACATGTAAGGAAGAGAGGGGGATCGACTTGTTAGCCTAGATATCAACTCTTTATCGCCTTTACACACAATTTTAAGAGTTTTGTTAAAATGTGCAATCACTTTTTCAGTAGGATCTCTGTTAACCAATAGATAAGTATCCCTGTCTTTCAAGAGTAACTCCATTTTTCGGACATAGTCATCTTTATTCATAATAACTGCTGCATTTGACTTATCAGCCTTGGTAATATGTAATGAACTATCTTTTTTGAGATTTTTGAACGCATGAACAAATCGACTTGGACAATTAGGAACAGAATTGTTAAGTAAAACGCCATACATCATACCTTTGCACACATTAATATCTTCAACTGAGACATTGCTATACTTTTCAAGATTGCTGAAACCTTTGGCAATATCCACATAATTGACTGTTCCGTTAGATGTGGCAAAGCTCAGGCCATATCCTAATGCAGTAATCGTGTCATTATCAAGCTGTCTATCCGAGAGGTTTATAACAAAATCCCGGTTGGAGTGTTTATTCCAGTCACTTTGTTGAATAAGTTTCTTTAATTTAAAATCAAGTTTAGTACTCACCTTTCTGCAGGTAGACCTCAAAGTAGTATAACAGTAATCCATCATACAACGGTTCCACTCAGGCGGAATGGCTTGGAGAAAAGCGTACTTACAGTTATTCACAACTTTAAAACATTCACGAACTTCAAATTTAAGTAAATCGATGTTTTTCATAAGCACTATGCGGGGTATCTCATCAAACGGCTGATCTGACAATTTAAGAACGCTGTTGGGTAATAATGAACGGGGAAGCACTTGTTCACTGAGGCATTTTCGAAGAAAATGGGTTGGGTAGAATTATATATATGTATATATATATATATATATATATATATATATATATATATATATATATATATATATATATATATATATATATATATATATATATATATATATATATATATATATATATATATATATATATATATATATATAACTGAAAACTCACACCCCAGAAGTGACTCGAACCCATACTCCCAGAAGCAACGCAACTGGTATGTACAAGACGCCTTAATCCATTAATCCACTTGACCATTCAGGCTTGTTCGCATATATATATGTTCGCATATATATATATATATATATATATATATATATATATATATATATATATATATATATATATATATATATATATATATATATATATATATATATATATATATATATATATATATATATATATATTTTATTAAATATGACCGAAAAAGTAAGATTAATAATTCTAACACGAATTTTCTCAATCTTTCGTACATTATGCTTCACTGTTGGAGGTAAATCAAAAATCACTTCTCCAAAATTCATTTTTATTTCTAGTCTGACGCGACACGGGCGCGTTTCGTAAAACTTATTACATTTTCAAAGACTTCACAAATACACAACTGATTAGAACTTGCGTTTCCCTGATTTTATATCTACATTTGAGTGAGGTGGGAAGGGTGATGTGGCATTACATTTGAGTAAGGTGGGAAGGATGATGTGGCATTAGAGGATATTAATAGGGTATTAAAAGTATCAACACAAGACAGAACACGAAACAATGGATATTGAATAGAAGTGTTTGTAGAAAGCCTATTGGTCCATATTTCTTGATGCTTCTATATTGGAGCGGAGTCTTGAGGTGGGTAGAATATAGTTGTGCAATAATTGGCTGTTGATTGCTGGTGTTGACTTCTTGATGTGTAGTGCCTCGCAAACGTCTAGCCGCCTGCTATCGCTGTATCTATCGATGATTTCTGTGTTGTTTACTAGGATTTCTCTGGCGATGGTTTGGTTATGGGAAGAGATTATATGTTCCTTAATGGAGCCCTGTTGTTTATGCATCGTTAAACGCCTAGAAAGAGATGTTGTTGTCTTGCCTATATACTGGGTTTTTTGGAGCTTACAGTCCCCAAGTGGGCATTTGAAGGCATAGACGACGTTAGTCTCTTTTAAAGCGTTCTGTTTCGTGTCTGGAGAGTTTCTCATGAGTAGGCTGGCCGTTTTTCTGGTTTTATAGTAAATAGTAAAACGCATACGTCGACCGTGCTCTCAGCCACAGCTCAGAATGGAAGCAAGTCGACGAAGAACTCTGTAGGGTAAGGCAGGTTCTAGTCAATAACGGCTTCTCCAATGGTTTCATCGAAGACATCATAAGAAGGAAAGTGAAAAGCCATGCAACCTCCGAAGAGACAACTAACACAACACCTATACCCCCTATTAGACTATTTTACAGGAACTTCTTTTCCACAGCTCATAAAACAGAGGAAAGGGTCCTGAAAGATATTGTTAATAGAAACGTTATCCCTACAGACAAAAATCAGAGGATACAACTGACGATTTACTATAAAACCAGAAAAACGGCCAGCCTACTCATGAGAAACTCTCCAGACACGAAACAGAACGCTTTAAAAGAGACTAACGTCGTCTATGCCTTCAAATGCCCACTTGGGGACTGTAAGCTCCAAAAAACCCAGTATATAGGCAAGACAACAACATCTCTTTCTAGGCGTTTAACGATGCATAAACAACAGGGCTCCATTAAGGAACATATAATCTCTTCCCATAACCAAACCATCGCCAGAGAAATCCTAGTAAACAACACAGAAATCATCGATAGATACAGCGATAGCAGGCGGCTAGACGTTTGCGAGGCACTACACATCAAGAAGTCAACACCAGCAATCAACAGCCAATTATTGCACAACTATATTCTACCCACCTCAAGACTCCGCTCCAATATAGAAGCATCAAGAAATATGGACCAATAGGCTTTCTACAAACACTTCTATTCAATATCCATTGTTTCGTGTTCTGTCTTGTGTTGATACTTTTAATACCCTATTAATATCCTCTAATGCCACATCATCCTTCCCACCTTACTCAAATGTAATGCCACATCACCCTTCCCACCTCACTCAAATGTAGATATAAAATCAGGGAAACGCAAGTTCTAATCAGTTGTGTATTTGTGAAGTCTTTGAAAATGTAATAAGTTTTACGAAACGCGCCCGTGTCGCGTCAGACTAGAAATAAAAATGAATTTTGGAGAAGTGATTTTTGATTTACCTCCAACAGTGAAGCATAATGTACGAAAGATTGAGAAAATTCGTGTTAGAATTATTAATCTTACTTTTTCGGTCATATTTAATAAAATATGTCTACAGGAAAGACTGCTACCAAAATATACTAATATATATATATATATATATATACAACTTTAGAACACTTTCCCACCAGGAGACTCGAACCCTAGCCAGCACAGAAGCCTTCCAGCAACTGGCATAACAGGTACGCCTTAACCCTCTTCACCACCTGCTCAGACCCTTAAAAGAGATGGTAATTTCGGAGTATTTAAATACCACAAAGATCGCCACCTCCCAAGAGCACTAGAGCAAGTGAGGGGTCATTTAGACGTTAATTTCATCAAGTCCCTGTTAATATGGGAAGACACAGTGTCTATGCTTAAGGCACAACTCTCCTAAACACGAGAGTCAAGTATACAACTTTAGAACACTTTCCCACCAGGAGACTCGAACCCTAGCCAGCACAGAAGCCTTCCAGCAACTGGCATAACAGGTACGCCTTAACCCTCTTCACCACCTGCTCAGACCCTTAAAAGAGATGGTAATTTCGGAGTATTTAAATACCACAAAGATCGCCACCTCCCAAGAGCACTAGAGCAAGTGAGGGGTCATTTAGACGTTAATTTCATCAAGTCCCTGTTAATATGGGAAGACACAGTGTCTATGCTTAAGGCACAACTCTCCTAAACACGAGAGTCAAGTATACAACTTTAGAACACTTTCCCACCAGGAGACTCGAACCCTAGCCAGCACAGAAGCCTTCCAGCAACTGGCATAACAGGTACGCCTTAACCCTCTTCACCACCTGCTCAGACCCTTAAAAGAGATGGTAATTTCGGAGTATTTAAATACCACAAAGATCGCCACCTCCCAAGAGCACTAGAGCAAGTGAGGGGTCATTTAGACGTTAATTTCATCAAGTCCCTGTTAATATGGGAAGACACAGTGTCTATGCTTAAGGCACAACTCTCCTAAACACGAGAGTCAAGTATACAACTTTAGAACACTTTCCCACCAGGAGACTCGAACCCTAGCCAGCACAGAAGCCTTCCAGCAACTGGCATAACAGGTACGCCTTAACCCTCTTCACCACCTGCTCAGACCCTTAAAAGAGATGGTAATTTCGGAGTATTTAAATACCACAAAGATCGCCACCTCCCAAGAGCACTAGAGCAAGTGAGGGGTCATTTAGACGTTAATTTCATCAAGTCCCTGTTAATATGGGAAGACACAGTGTCTATGCTTAAGGCACAACTCTCCTAAACACGAGAGTCAAGTATACAACTTTAGAACACTTTCCCACCAGGAGACTCGAACCCTAGCCAGCACAGAAGCCTTCCAGCAACTGGCATAACAGGTACGCCTTAACCCTCTTCACCACCTGCTCAGACCCTTAAAAGAGATGGTAATTTCGGAGTATTTAAATACCACAAAGATCGCCACCTCCCAAGAGCACTAGAGCAAGTGAGGGGTCATTTAGACGTTAATTTCATCAAGTCCCTGTTAATATGGGAAGACACAGTGTCTATGCTTAAGGCACAACTCTCCTAAACACGAGAGTCAAGTATACAACTTTAGAACACTTTCCCACCAGGAGACTCGAACCCTAGCCAGCACAGAAGCCTTCCAGCAACTGGCATAACAGGTACGCCTTAACCCTCTTCACCACCTGCTCAGACCCTTAAAAGAGATGGTAATTTCGGAGTATTTAAATACCACAAAGATCGCCACCTCCCAAGAGCACTAGAGCAAGTGAGGGGTCATTTAGACGTTAATTTCATCAAGTCCCTGTTAATATGGGAAGACACAGTGTCTATGCTTAAGGCACAACTCTCCTAAACACGAGAGTCAAGTATACAACTTTAGAACACTTTCCCACCAGGAGACTCGAACCCTAGCCAGCACAGAAGCCTTCCAGCAACTGGCATAACAGGTACGCCTTAACCCTCTTCACCACCTGCTCAGACCCTTAAAAGAGATGGTAATTTCGGAGTATTTAAATACCACAAAGATCGCCACCTCCCAAGAGCACTAGAGCAAGTGAGGGGTCATTTAGACGTTAATTTCATCAAGTCCCTGTTAATATGGGAAGACACAGTGTCTATGCTTAAGGCACAACTCTCCTAAACACGAGAGTCAAGTATACAACTTTAGAACACTTTCCCACCAGGAGACTCGAACCCTAGCCAGCACAGAAGCCTTCCAGGGTCTGAGCAGGTGGTGAAGAGGGTTAAGGCGTACCTGTTATGCCAGTTGCTGGAAGGCTTCTGTGCTGGCTAGGGTTCGAGTCTCCTGGTGGGAAAGTGTTCTAAAGTTGTATACTTGACTCTCGTGTTTAGGAGAGTTGTGCCTTAAGCATAGACACTGTGTCTTCCCATATTAACAGGGACTTGATGAAATTAACGTCTAAATGACCCCTCACTTGCTCTAGTGCTCTTGGGAGGTGGCGATCTTTGTGGTATTTAAATACTCCGAAATTACCATCTCTTTTAAGGGTCTGAGCAGGTGGTGAAGAGGGTTAAGGCGTACCTGTTATGCCAGTTGCTGGAAGGCTTCTGTGCTGGCTAGGGTTCGAGTCTCCTGGTGGGAAAGTGTTCTAAAGTTGTATACTTGACTCTCGTGTTTAGGAGAGTTGTGCCTTAAGCATAGACACTGTGTCTTCCCATATTAACAGGGACTTGATGAAATTAACGTCTAAATGACCCCTCACTTGCTCTAGTGCTCTTGGGAGGTGGCGATCTTTGTGGTATTTAAATACTCCGAAATTACCATCTCTTTTAAGGGTCTGAGCAGGTGGTGAAGAGGGTTAAGGCGTACCTGTTATGCCAGTTGCTGGAAGGCTTCTGTGCTGGCTAGGGTTCGAGTCTCCTGGTGGGAAAGTGTTCTAAAGTTGTATACTTGACTCTCGTGTTTAGGAGAGTTGTGCCTTAAGCATAGACACTGTGTCTTCCCATATTAACAGGGACTTGATGAAATTAACGTCTAAATGACCCCTCACTTGCTCTAGTGCTCTTGGGAGGTGGCGATCTTTGTGGTATTTAAATACTCCGAAATTACCATCTCTTTTAAGGGTCTGAGCAGGTGGTGAAGAGGGTTAAGGCGTACCTGTTATGCCAGTTGCTGGAAGGCTTCTGTGCTGGCTAGGGTTCGAGTCTCCTGGTGGGAAAGTGTTCTAAAGTTGTATACTTGACTCTCGTGTTTAGGAGAGTTGTATTATAGACTGTGGGTTGGTTGGTGTTGTCGTCGTTGATCCTTCTCTACGGACAACCCAACCCACAACTCGGTAGAGTGCTTACACTTCACTAGGAGATCACACTAGGCGCTTCTGGCTCTTGGAGAGGGGCTCAACGTCACACGTTTAGGGGATGCGGCTCCAACACTTAGCCTCGTTGTCACGTGCACACACCCACTCGAGCCGCTGTGACTCCCCACTCTCTCCTTAGATAATATGATCTCCTCAATCCCCTATGACTTACTAGTATTACCTCCTACCCTGTCCACAGCAGTGGTTCTTGGTTCTTTCTCTCTCCTTCTTTACTACCTCCTGGGAAGCCTCACTAGGACAAGGGCAAACACCAGCAAATTGTGACACATTTACTGAACAAAGCACATACACGATACATACACACATATAATAATAATGAATCCTATACTCTATAATATCACAATCAGGTTGCACTCCAATACCATCAGAACTCTATTATCAGCTTATCAAGTGGTATCCTATCTCCTGGTTCACCACCTGATACTATTAACCTCCTCAAGTTGGTCAAGCCTACACACTGTTGCACCATCAGCAAGATAACATATATATAGAAAATCAGCATTTGAATGCAATAACATATACCAGTATAAATGTTCATTGATACTTCATTATAAAAAACTCCTTGACATAAGAATGCCAACAGTCACTCACCTCTCACTGCGTCTTGCACGCTAATGACAACCAAACACTATCAACTCCCTACTAGTAATCCACCAGAACTTCCCCTTCCACCTCTGGAAGTTCACAACCCTAATATCCTTAGGTTCTTCCGGGCTTCACTACCAGGATCCTCTGCAGCTCCTCCAGGCTGCTATCATGAAGTTTCCTTGTGCAACTACGGTGCTTCACCCTTCTGTTAGGTTCTTCCACAGCTCTCTTGGCTGCTACACCACCTCTACAGAAGCACGTGACACTCCTCTTCACTGCTGCTTCTCCTCACAGCTCGAGGTCCTCTGCTCCACTACCTTGGAGTCTCATCAGCTACTTCCTCTGCTGGCTTCGAAGTTCTCAGCAACTTCTTCCCCAAAGACAAACCTGCAACCCATCGACGTTCCAATAAAATGTTCCCCTTTAACACGTAAACAAAAATAACCACACAATATGCTTGCCTCAAACCTCTATCTGTTCTCTACATACAGTGAGAGTGGACTCCCCCGTTTTGGGCGGGTCCATACTCCACCTCGCCGGGCGGCGGTCCTCACTCGCTGGGAGGGTCTTCCTCCATCCGGAGCCGGGCTCCCTCAGTCGTCGGTCAGAGCTCAGAGGGGACGGACGTCGCTCCGTGCTCCTCCCTCTCCACTCTCTTATTTCAGGCCTTCTGCCTTATTAAAACATGTCTAACTTATAAATAAACATTGCTACTGTCGCTGGGCACACGACCAAACTACAAGCGATCACTATGAACTGGCGTATATCGTGCTTACCACAGATTAACTGATCGAGGGCGCTTTTCCTCTGACGGCGTCTGGTCAGGGCGCTCCACACAGCCCACAATAATGCTTCTGGGCGATTTAATATCTGCTCGTCGACCAGGACTTGAGACCGCAACGTTCCCAGCTCGATTCCACAGCTGGTACGTCTACACACTTCTCTTCTCTTCGAGATATATCACTAGGGGTTCCCTTCTGGCGGGAGCTCAAACGGAGCGCGGCTTCCCCCTGCGATGTCTGGCACTCAAGTGAGGTCAAGGTCCTCCGGAAGCGAGCCTCACGCCTCCAGCATAATGTCCACATCTCCTAGCCCGTCATTTATCTATTTCCTTACTTACTGCCCATAATCTTAAATTGTTTTACATATCCAACCAGCCATTTTTCATATGGGTTATCACCTCAATATTTGCTAGACCTTCTAGTTAGGTCAGGCTTGCTGAATAACTCTCAAGAAGGGAGACTCGTTTCTCCTGCAGGCTGAGATCATAACACTCCCCTCCCCTTATTTTTGAGAGTTATTCCAGTGGCAAAGCTCGGGATAATACATCCGCCACCACGCTGTCTCGTTCTTCAACCAATATACTCTCTTAGGAGTCTACAATTAGTTCGTTGCACCTTGCAACATCTGGCTCACAACTCGCCAGAAACATGATCTTCTCATAAACGATCTGACTTCTCTGGCACCTGTTGGCTAGGCTGTCCTCCTTGGACGCCTGCAATCCATTGGTCCACTCTACTTACTGTCTCCACCCTCCGTTTCCTCGTCTTCTTCTCTTCACGTCCAGAGTCAGACATCTGCTGTCTGTACCTCCTCTGTCGTCTTCACACTTCCATCTACTGCCATTATACTTTTGTTTCCTGTCATCATACTTCACTCCTTCGTCTTCACCAACTATCCTCCCTTCCGTCTCCTCATTTATCCAAGACCTCATCCTGTTCGACTCCCACCGAGTCCTCGGCTTTCTTCTACTCCTCCATGCTTGCATCATCATCCTCTTCCCACACTTCTCACTTCTATACCACTCCATTTCTTCTCCTTCAACTCTTCTTCGTTCCCTAAAAGTTTCTTCGGGCACTGTATTACATCCAACAGCACTCGACCGTGCATGTCGCTCTACCTCTCCCAGAGTGCTCGTAAGCATCTCTCCACACATACTGTCTCTACTCTCTCATTTTCTCGGGTATTACTCTTCTTCACTATCTCTCCTCCACGTTTTCTGTGAAACATGTCGACTCCTGACATCTCAAACAACTTAACTCCACTACCCAAATGCCTCTGTGCTCGTGGACAACTTGACGCTCTACTCCCGTCCTCAGTATGTCCACATCTTTCCTCATTCCTACTCAGCACAGTTGCATTCACCTTCGACTCTTAATTTCAGCAGTCTGGGCTCTACTCAGGTCCGCTCTCTTCACATGATTCTTCTTCGGCTGGGCCATCTTCACTTTCGACCTCACCGAGACTCCATTTGCCTGGGCTGGACCTTCATCAAACAGCCATGCTATATCTACATCAATATCTTCCACCGGCTGAATCGACACTGTCTCACCTTCTCCAGTGTCTTCCTCGTCGGCCACCTCTGCCTTCGTCACTACCGAGACAGGGTACTCAATGGCTTGGCGGTCTCCTGACTCATCTCCTCGGATGTCAGTCAGGTTCACACTCTCAGGTGTCCCACCCGTGCAGTGGCCTTCTGGGCACTCCTCTGGCACAGTCTCCGCTACGACTCTCGGCAACACCTTTGTCCCGCACAAGTCATTCCCCAGGATCACTTGGACTCCCGGAACAGGTATGTCGGGGCACACTCCCAACATCACCTCTGCCGACACATATTCCGACCTTATCTGGACAGTACAAACGGGCATGTCACTCTCCGACAATAACCCATATACTCTCATCTTACTCCTGCCAGCTAACCGTCGATCATTCCCAATCAGGCTTCTCGCAATCAAGCTCTGATTAGCTCCGGTATCCCTTAAGATACCAACTTCTACCTCAGGTTGGCCTCTTATACTGATCCAACCTTTACTCATGAACGGCCTATACCTCTCGTTCACTAAATTCGCTCTCTGTGGTTTGTCTCGGAACACATTAGTATATTTACTTCCGGGGTCACACATGGCCAGGGTCACAACTCTCTTGCCCTGTCTACAATCTCGCATCACGTGACCCAATCCGTTACAATTGTAACATCTCATCTGGGAAAAGTCTCTTCTATATGTACCAGAGTAGCTCTGACTCTGCCCACTCGTATTGGAGTTCCTCGGGCCAGACGTACTACTCGTACTCTGTGGAGCTTTACTGGACTCTTGATTCCCTGGATAACGATTAGTTTCTCGTTTGGCTCCTCCATCTTCACTTTCAGATGAAGTGCGCGACCTACTCTTCTGAGTTTTAGGGTACTTACTTTTATCTGCCCATTTATCAAAATTTTTCTCACCCCAGACTCCTCTGGGTCTCTCATAATTTCTTCCCCCCCAGACTCCATTGGATCTGCCATTGCTGCGTCTCGCCTCGCTTCTCACTCTGTTCTCCCTTAAGCTCTTGTATGCTTCAGTAATCATATCCGCCCTATCTGCGGCATCTTTCACCTCCTTTATCCCTGCTTCTTGGATCTTGAACTTTGTTTCGGGATGCATCATCTCCAAGAACTTCTCCATGACCATCAGTTGCTTCAGGTCAGCATAAGATCCAACTCCAGCAGCCTCAATCCACTTCTGGAATCGTCTTTCCAGATCTCTTGCTGTCTCAGCAAACGTACATGCTCCAACTTTGCTCATTTCTCTGAAGCGCTTCCTATAAGCTTCTGGGGTTAACTGAAACGAGCGCAAATGCTGCTCTTTACCGTGGCATAATCCTGGCACTCTTCCAGTGACAATTGGGTGTATGCCTCCCTGGCTGCACCGGTCAATCTTAACTGGACCAGCTGGGCCCATTCCTCCTGTGGCCACTCCTTGATACAGGCTACTTTTTCAAAATGCTCGAAGAAGCTCTCTGCCTCTTCGGGCACAAACAAGGGAATGTCCTTCTCCCTAACCCTAACATCTGGTGGGTGTGATACCTGGGTGGTGCTCTCTGGCAACCCATGTTCAATCCTTTGCTCAGCCAAGGTTCTATTCGCTTCTATCTGCATTTGTTTTGTTCTCTCTTTTTTTTTTCGACCTCTAGTCTTGCTTTCTCTTTTTCTTTCTCTTGTTCCAACTCCAGTTCCCTTACTCTGGTTTTCTCTTTTTCTACTTCCAACCTGGTTTTCTCTTTTTCTACTTCCAGCCTGGTTTTCTCTTTTTCTACTTCCAGCCTGGTTTTCTCTTTTTCTACTTCCAGCCTGGTTTTCTCTTTTTCCTTCTCGGCTTCATTTTTCATCTGGAGTTCTAATTTCATCTTTTCCAGCTGGAACTGTCTCTCCTCACGCTGCATCTGGAGCTCTAACTGGAATCTCTCCAAGCTCCTATTTCGGCTACTCCTGCTACTGCGGCTACTCTTGCTGCTCCTACTCGATCCCTGGGATCTCACTTCATCCTGCCCATCATCCTCCTTTCCACTTTCAGCTCCTTTCTGGGCTCCTTGTTCTGCCGCTTCATTTTTGGCTCTTAACTGCCTCAGGATCTCATCCTTCATCCCAGCTACTTTAGATGCTTTCAACCTGATGCCACATTTTTCTGCTATTTGTTTCAATTGATCCCTCGTGCAACCTTCTAAATCCTCAGGCTTGCCTGACTCCACAAACGCTTGCACCTTATCCATCTTGTCCTGTGAGTCTTCCCAAGAGAGAGAGTATACACCTGCGGTCACACAGTTTATTTCAGCAAGGGTGTACAAATCCACTCTTGGACAGGGTGTGGGTGTGTCAGTTCACTCTCCCGGACACAGGCCCCCAATTTATTATTATAGACTGTGGGTTGGTTGGTGTTGTCGTCGTTGATCCTTCTCTACGGACAACCCAACCCACAACTCGGTAGAGTGCTTACACTTCACTAGGAGATCACACTAGGCGCTTCTGGCTCTTGGAGAGGGGCTCAACGTCACACGTTTAGGGGATGCGGCTCCAACACTTAGCCTCGTTGTCACGTGCACACACCCACTCGAGCCGCTGTGACTCCCCACTCTCTCCTTAGATAAGATATGATCTCCTCAATCCCCTATGACTTACTAGTATTACCTCCTACCCTGTCCACAGCAGTGGTTCTTGGTTCTTTCTCTCTCCTTCTTTACTACCTCCTGGGAAGCCTCACTAGGACAAGGGCAAACACCAGCAAATTGTGACACATTTACTGAACAAAGCACATACACGATACATACACACATATAATAATAATGAATCCTATACTCTATAATATCACAATCAGGTTGCACTCCAATACCATCAGAACTCTATTATCAGCTTATCAAGTGGTATCCTATCTCCTGGTTCACCACCTGATACTATTAACCTCCTCAAGTTGGTCAAGCCTACACACTGTTGCACCATCAGCAAGATAACATATATATAGAAAATCAGCATTTGAATGCAATAACATATACCAGTATAAATGTTCATTGATACTTCATTATAAAAACTCCTTGACATAAGAATGCCAACAGTCACTCACCTCTCACTGCGTCTTGCACGCTAATGACAACCAAACACTATCAACTCCCTACTAGTAATCCACCAGAACTTCCCCTTTCCACCTCTGGAAGTTCACAACCCTAATATCCTTAGGTTCTTCCGGGCTTCACTACCAGGATCCTCTGCAGCTCCTCCAGGCTGCTATCATGAAGTTTCCTTGTGCAACTACGGTGCTTCACCCTTCTGTTAGGTTCTTCCACAGCTCTCTTGGCTGCTACACCACCTCTACAGAAGCACGTGACACTCCTCTTCACTGCTGCTTCTCCTCACAGCTCGAGGTCCTCTGCTCCACTACCTTGGAGTCTCATCAGCTACTTCCTCTGCTGGCTTCGAAGTTCTCAGCAACTTCTTCCCCAAAGACAAACCTGCAACCCATCGACGTTCCAATAAAATGTTCCCCTTTAACACGTAAACAAAAATAACCACACAATATGCTTGCCTCAAACCTCTATCTGTTCTCTACATACAGTTGAGAGTGGACTCCCCCGTTTTGGGCGGGTCCATACTCCACCTCGCCGGGCGGCGGTCCTCACTCGCTGGGAGGGTCTTCCTCCATCCGGAGCCGGGCTCCCTCAGTCGTCGGTCAGAGCTCAGAGGGGACGGACGTCGCTCCGTGCTCCTCCCTCTCCACTCTCTTATTTCAGGCCTTCTGCCTTATTAAAACATGTCTAACTTATAAATAAACATTGCTACTGTCGCTGGGCACACGACCAAACTACAAGCGATCACTATGAACTGGCGTATATCGTGCTTACACAGATTAACTGATCGAGGGGCGCTTTTCCTCTGACGGCGTCTGGTCAGGGCGCTCCACACAGCCCACAATAATGCTTCTGGGCGATTTAATATCATGCTCGTCGACCAGGACTTGAGACCGCAACGTTCCCAGCTCGATTCCACAGCTGGTACGTCTACACACTTCTCTTCTCTTCGAGATATATCACTAGGGGTTCCCTTCTGGCGGGAGCTCAAACGGAGCGCGGCTTCCCCCTGCGATGTCTGGCACTCAAGTGAGGTCAAGGTCCTCCGGAAGCGAGCCTCACGCCTCCAGCATAATGTCCACATCTCCTAGCCCGTCATTTATCTATTTCCTTACTTACTGCCCATAATCTTAAATTGTTTTACATATCCAACCAGCCATTTTTCATATGGGTTATCACCTCAATATTTGCTAGACCTTCTAGTTAGGTCAGGCTTGCTGAATAACTCTCAAGAAGGGAGACTCGTTTCTCCTGCAGGCTGAGATCATAACAGTTGTGCCTTAAGCATAGACACTGTGTCTTCCCATATTAACAGGGACTTGATGAAATTAACGTCTAAATGACCCCTCACTTGCTCTAGTGCTCTTGGGAGGTGGCGATCTTTGTGGTATTTAAATACTCCGAAATTACCATCTCTTTTAAGGGTCTGAGCAGGTGGTGAAGAGGGTTAAGGCGTACCTGTTATGCCAGTTGCTGGAAGGCTTCTGTGCTGGCTAGGGTTCGAGTCTCCTGGTGGGAAAGTGTTCTAAAGTTGTATACTTGACTCTCGTGTTTAGGAGAGTTGTGCCTTAAGCATAGACACTGTGTCTTCCCATATTAACAGGGACTTGATGAAATTAACGTCTAAATGACCCCTCACTTGCTCTAGTGCTCTTGGGAGGTGGCGATCTTTGTGGTATTTAAATACTCCGAAATTACCATCTCTTTTAAGGGTCTGAGCAGGTGGTGAAGAGGGTTAAGGCGTACCTGTTATGCCAGTTGCTGAAGGCTTCTGTGCTGGCTAGGGTTCGAGTCTCCTGGTGGGAAAGTGTTCTAAAGTTGTATACTTGACTCTCGTGTTTAGGAGAGTTGTGCCTTAAGCATAGACACTGTGTCTTCCCATATTAACAGGGACTTGATGAAATTAACGTCTAAATGACCCCTCACTTGCTCTAGTGCTCTTGGAGGTGGCGATCTTTGTGGTATTTAAATACTCCGAAATTACCATCTCTTTTAAGGGTCTGAGCAGGTGGTGAAGAGGGTTAAGGCGTACCTGTTATGCCAGTTGCTGGAAGGCTTCTGTGCTGGCTAGGGTTCGAGTCTCCTGGTGGGAAAGTGTTCTAAAGTTGTATACTTGACTCTCGTGTTTAGGAGAGTTGTGCCTTAAATATATATATATATATATATATATATATATATATATGCGAACAAGCCTGAATGGTCCCCAGGACAATATGCAACTGAAAACTCACACCCCAGAAGTGACTCGAACCCATACTCCCAGAAGCAACGCAACTGGTATGTACAAGACGCCTTAATCCACTTGACCATCACGACCGGACATAATGAGGTGATAGCCGAGGCTATTTGAACCACCCCACCGCCGGCACTCGGATAGTAATCTTGGGCATAGCATTTTACCAAATCACCTCATTCTTTGGGGCACACGTGAGGAACACAAATGCGAACAAGCCTGAATGGTCCCCAGGACAATATGCAACTGAAAACTCACACCCCAGAAGTGACTCGAACCCATACTCCCAGAAGCAACGCAACTGGTATGTACAAGACGCCTTAATCCACTTGACCATCACGACCGGACATAATGAGGTGATAGCCGAGGCTATTTGAACCACCCCACCGCCGGCACTCGGATAGTAATCTTGGGCATAGCATTTTACCAAATCACCTCATTCTTTGGGGCACACGTGAGGAACACAAATGCGAACAAGCCTGAATGGTCCCCAGGACAATATGCAACTGAAAACTCACACCCCAGAAGTGACTCGAACCCATACTCCCAGAAGCAACGCAACTGGTATGTACAAGACGCCTTAATCCACTTGACCATCACGACCGGACATAATGAGGTGATAGCCGAGGCTATTTGAACCACCCCACCGCCGGCACTCGGATAGTAATCTTGGGCATAGCATTTTACCAAATCACCTCATTCTTTGGGGCACACGTGAGGAACACAAATGCGAACAAGCCTGAATGGTCCCCAGGACAATATGCAACTGAAAACTCACACCCCAGAAGTGACTCGAACCCATACTCCCAGAAGCAACGCAACTGGTATGTACAAGACGCCTTAATCCACTTGACCATCACGACCGGACATAATGAGGTGATAGCCGAGGCTATTTGAACCACCCCACCGCCGGCACTCGGATAGTAATCATTACTCGAAAAGTAATGGTCCTGGGGACCATTCAGGCTTGTTTGCATTTGTGTTCCTCACGTGTGCCCCAAAGAATGAGGTGATTTGATAAAATGCTATGCCCAAGATTACCATCCGAGTGCCGGCGGGGAGGTGGTTCATATAGCCTCGGCTATCACTTCCTTTTGTCCGGTCGTGATGGTCAAGCGGATTAAGGCGTCCCTGTACATACCAGTTGTGGGAGTATGGGTTCGAGTCACTTCTGGGGTGTGAGTTTTCAGTTGTATATAGTCCTGGGGACCATTCAGGCTTGTTTGCATTTGTGTTCCTCACGTGTGCCCCAAAGAATGAGGTGATTTGATAAAATGCTATGCCCAAGATTACCATCCGAGTGCCGGCGGGGAGGTGGTTCATATAGCCTCGGCTATCACTTCCTTTTGTCCGGTCGTGATGGTCAAGCGGATTAAGGCGTCCCTGTACATACCAGTTGTGGGAGTATGGGTTCGAGTCACTTCTGGGGTGTGAGTTTTCAGTTGTATATAGTCCTGGGGACCATTCAGGCTTGTTTGCATATATATATATATATATATATATATATATATATATATATATATATATATATATATATATTAGTATATTTTGGTAGCAGTCTTTCCTGTAGACATATATTATTAAATATGACCGAAAAAGTAAGATTAATAATTCTAACACGAATTTTCTCAATCTTTTGTACAATTCTTTTCACTGTTGGTGGTAATTCAAAAATCAATTCTCCAAAATTCATTTTTATTTCTAGTCTGACGCGACGCTTGAGCGCGTTTCGTCAAACTTATTACATTTTCAAAGACTTTAGTTTACACATACACAACTGAATAGAACTTACACATCTCCGATTTGTTTATATCTACATTTGAGTGAGGTGGATGGGGTGAGGTGGTATTTAATAGGGTATTAAATTCATCAACACAAGACAGAACACGAAACAATAGGTATTGAATGGAAGTGATTGTAGAAAGCCTATTGGTCCATATTTCTTGATGCTTCTATATTGGAGCGGAGTCTTGAGGTGGGTAGAATATAGTTGTGCATTAACTGGCTGTTGATTGCTGGTGTTGACTTTTTAATGTGTAGTGCCTCGCAAACGTCAAGCCGTCTGCTATCGCTGTATCTATCGATGATTTCTGTGTTGTTTACTAGGATTTCTCTGGCGATTGTTTGGTTGTGGGAAGAGATTATATGTTCCTTAATGGAGCCCTGTTGCTTATGCATCGTTAAACGCCTAGAAAGAGATGTTGTTGTCTTGCCTATATACTGGGTTTTTTGGAGCTTACAATCCCCAAGAGGGCATTTGAAGGCATAGACGACGTTGGTCACTTTTAAAGTGTTCTGCTTTGTGTCTGGAGAGTTTCTCATGAGTAGGCTGGCCGTTTTTCTGGTTTTATAGTAAATCGTCAGTTGTATCCTCTGATTTTTGTCTGTAGGGATAACGTTTCTATTAACAATATCTTTCAGGACCCTTTCCTCCGTTTTATGAGCTGTGGAAAAGAAGCTCCTGTAAAATAGTCTAATAGGGGGTATAGGTGTTGTGTTAGTTGTCTCTTCAGAGGTTGCATGACGTTTCACTTTCCTTCTTATGATGTCTTCGACAAAACCATTGGAGAAGCCGTTGTTGACTAGGACCTGCCTTACCCTACAGAGTTCTTCGTCGACTTGCTTCCATTCTGAGCTGTGGCTGAGAGCACGGTCGACATATGCGTTAACAACACTCCTTTTGTACCTGTCTGGGCAGTCGCTGTTGGCATTTAGGCACATTCCTATGTTCGTTTCCTTAGTGTAGACTGCAGTGTGGAAACCTCCGCTCTTTTCCATGACTGTTACATCTAGAAAAAGCAGCTTCCCATCCTTTTCCATCTCGTAAGTGAAACGTAGCACGGAACTCTGCTCAAACGCCTCCTTCAGCTCCTGCAGATGTCTGACATCAGGTACCTGTGTAAAAATGTCGTCAACATACCTGCAGTATATGACCGGTTGCAAGTTCATGTCGACTAAGACTTTTTGCTCGATGGTACCCATGTAGAAGTTTGCAAACTGGACACCTAGGGGAGAACCCATGGCGACCCCATCTACTTGCTTATACATGTGCCCATCCGGGCTCAAGAAGGGTGCCTCTTTAGTACAAGCTTGGAGTAGTTTCCTTAGAATATTCTCTGGTATGTCAAGAGGAGTACAGGCTGGATCACGATAGACTCTGTCCACTATCATTCCGATTGTTTCATCCACAGGTACGTTGGTAAACAATGATTCTACGTCCAACAAGGCCCTTATCCCTGTGGCCCGTGTTCTCCGCAGTAAGTCAACAAATTCCTTTGGAGACTTCAGGCTGAAGGCGCAAGGTACGTAAGGAGTCAGCAAGCTGTTGAGTTGCTTCGCCAGTCTGCTCCTCTACTCTGCCCCTCACTGCCGTTCGCTCATCCACTGAGCTTACTTTATTCACGTTTCTGTGTGGAGGGAGTGCGGTCTGCAGCCTCTTCACCGCCCCAGGCGTTTGTACAGCTGCTCCTCGCCACTCCTCCACACGCATCATCAGGCTTAGTCGGAGGTCCTCGTCGGGGTTTTCCACGACCTCCGACGACCTCTCTGCACTCTCGCACTCGTTGTCGTCGTCTCTGGCGACGTTTTCCCTGGCGAAGTCGGCTTCCTCACTATTATTTGGTGCGACCGATATCTCACCTGGCAGGGTTGTACCGCTGCTTGAAACATAGGCACTCCTGGCCCAATCGGGTTGTATCCTGCCTCTTCCGAGGTCATTACCTAGCACCATTTGTACATGCTCTAGGGGTAACTTAGGGGCTACAGCTACTATAGCTTTCTCGACTCCGCAGTCGGCAATCAGGTGTATTTCGTGAAGTGGCAACCTGTATTCCTCCCCCACACTGCGTATTCTCACCACTCCCACAGGTGAATCATTAAATTCCTTGGGGAGAATACTCCTGGTTACCATACTTATGTCAGCACCCGTATCTCGAAGAACGGCAACCTCCACTGGGTCTGACTTTCCAAACTTCTCGTTGGCCCCGAAAACGAAGGGATGTTCACCCAACTTCATTTCCCAACTATTCACGTTGGGTCCACTATAATATGGGGTGTGAACGAAACACTCTCTTCTCTTCCAACATCAGTCCTATATTCCTTTGGTGCTCCTCACACTCGCGGGCATAATGTCCTCTCACACCACAGTTGAAACATCGGCTGCCTCCCCTGGGCGGCCACTCGCCAGTCCCCCTGGCGGTACCACTTGCAGATGTCCCCTGGGTCCTCCTTGGACTCCCTGTCGTCGTGTCCGGGACTGCCGCACCTGCTCTTGAGCTAGGTCCACTGCTCACAGCTTGGGGCTTCCTTCCCGCGTCCCCTGATTTCTTGAACCGGGTTACTTCATCGGGCACACTACTCTTGGGAGAGTCCCCACCCGTCCTCGCTCCTCCTGAACTCCTAAGGTTCCCTCCCGACCTGGGGTAAGGCGAGTGTCTGGGTGGCCCCTCCCTCCTGAGATGTAGTGCCTCCTCCAGCATGTCGGCTCGGTCCGCTGCAGCCTTCAGGTCCTTAATACCTGCTTCTCTCACCCTTACTCGCAACTCAGGATGGAGCACCGACATAAACTTCTCCAACACTATCAGTCGTTTGATATCATCCGCCGACTCCGCTTCCTCCGCCTTCAACCATCGTAGGAATTTCCGTTCCATATCCCTGGCGGTCTCGGCGTAAGTCTTTCCCGACGCTCTCGTACACTCTCTGAACCGCTTCCGGTACATCTCCGGAGTCAGCCGGAATGAGTGGAGCACCGCATTCTTAATCGCGTCGTAACTAGTACACTCCTCTAGGTCCAGCATGTTATAGGCTTCCCTGGCCTCACCAGTCAACCTGCCCTGGACCAGAGCAGCCCAATCACCTTCCGGCCACTCCTTCGGAGTTGCTATCCGTTCAAAGTGTTCGAAGAACGCCTCAGCTTCTTGTGGTTCGAACGTAGGTAAGTCACGTTCCCTTACCTTGAGGTCATCCCGCCGTGCAGGTAGTGAGGGCAGACCACGTTCAACGCGACGCAATTCGACTTCTTTCTTTGCCTTTATCTCCTCCAGTCGCAGTTGTCTCTCTCCTTCTCGCTGCAGCCGAGCTTCTCGCTCCTCTCGCTGCAGCCGTGCTTCTCTCTCATGTTCCTCTCGCTGCAGCTCAGCTGCACGTTTCTCTCGCTGCAGCCGTGCTTCTCGCTCACGCTCCTCTTGCTGCAGCTCAGCTGCACGTTCCTCTCGCTGTAGCCGTGCTTCTCGTTCACGCTCCTCTCATTGCAGCTGCAGCCGTGCTTCTCTCTCCTCTCGTCGCAGCTGGGCTTCCAGTTGCATCTTCATTATTTCCAGTTGCAGGCTCCTCTTACTACAGCTGGACCTTCCACTGCTCCCATGTTCACTGTGAATTCCTTCCACACTGGTAGGCGCTTGGGGTGGCTCTAGTCGGGACGGTTCACCTTGCGACGGCTCTCCTAGGGACGGCTCCTCTTGAGATGGCTCCTCTCCCGTCGCCTCCTCTCGAGCTGTGAGCTGTGCCATGATCTCTATCCTTCGCTCTGCTACCTTAGTCGTCCTCAACCTGATCCCAAAGTGGTTTGCCACTTGTTGGAGCTGGGCCTTTGTACACTCTTCCAAAATTCTCTCGTCCCTTGTGTCAATAAATTTCTTTACTTTGTCCTCCTCCATCTCTATATCATTGAGCATACACGAGAGCACAGACAAGTTAGTAGGCACTAATTTCACCGTTTCAGTCCCTTAGCTGGTTGAGTAACAGTACCACTGAATTCACTGGCCACACTGTATTAGTACCCTGGCAACACTTGACTTGAAATTTGGGCCACACTGTAGCTTGATCCACGCTTCCTTGCGAAGTTCCCAGTTCTTGGCTACCGGGGTTCGAATCCTGGCAAGGTCGCCAGTTCTCTGTCACGTGGGGGGTGGGCCGGGGCTCTGCTAGCACTCGGCTGCTAGGGGCTCAAAAGGCCGAATACTCAGCCCATCCGACTCCCGGGATTCACCGGAGTCTCCTTGGTCACACAGGAGAGGACCAACAATGCCCACCTCCGCAGGTCTTTGCTTCCACCACAAAAGGGGGTGCCACTGATTCACCCTGTAAGCCCTTTAGTCAAACACGGGGAAACTGCTGTTAACAGTTCCGGCCTAGACCCGTGGAGGAGTGAAGGAAGACTCAGGCTTACCTTATAACAATAACCTCCCTGAGTCTTGCCTGCCAGACAAAAAGGTTGCAGGAACTCCTTTCCCGCCTGTCTTCTCTATCTTCTTAACAAGGTTGGCAGCTGGGTTATTATATCTGCACCCCAGCAATGCAGTTCAGTGGGTGTATTATATGTTGTTTGTAGCCAGAAGATTGTTACTCCCATAGATCTGCTACTAGACTGTCGGCCCAGGGTACTCTCCCAGGAGGGTCTGTGTGGCTTTACCTCTCTCTAGCCACCACGTTACTAGTTGCCACCATTCAGGCACTGATACTGATCGGATGGCTAAGGGTACACTTTTATATAGGTTCGTGCTGTCTTTACAACTCTCCAGGCAATAAGATCTGCTATAGAGAACATAGTGTTCCCTAGGTGGTACTATGATAACCTTCGTGCATGCTCATAGAGAAATATTATAAATGGAGGCACACTTAAACACAGTGATAAAATGTGTGAATTTACTGACGCAAATTACATGATCACACATACAATCACAAGTAACACATGAATATGAAAATAAGGATAATAAGTCTGGAGATCGTCAGCCTCTTCTTCCACGACCTCCAACACTCCTTCAACTGGGCAGAAAGACAGGAGTCCCACACTCTCTCACAGGAGGGCCTCTACACCACGTCGGCGCCTCTTCTTCACTGTCCTGCCATCCATACACACTGTCCCCTCTGACAGTCCTGGACACAAGCTGCCTTGCAGCCTATTCTACTACTAAAGTATTAATGTCCTATTGCCACATACATAAGTAAATATTGTGGCCTAACTAGCCTACTCACACAAGGGGTAATGGGAGGGAAAATGATCTACCTTACATTCCTGGCTCACGACGCCTGTCCCTCGATGGTGTGAGGTTCCCACGCTTCCTGAGTCGATCCTCGACGATCCAGGAACGTTCCACAGGTCCTCAGGTGTCGTGGAGCCTTCGCGTCGTCGCCGTTCCAATCCCTGAGATTCAGCTACCCCAATCCTGTTTCATCGATGGGCGCTGAGCCAATCACTATTTTCCCACACTCGCCCCTTCCACAAGGCGTTGCTTCTTGTCCTAGGCCCGGTGTCGTCCTTCCAAAACCCTCAGTGGATGTGACCCGGTCACAGCTAGGCTTGCCCGCCACACCTTCCCAGGCCCCCAACGTCCAGCGTCGCCGCCGAGCGTCGTCGCCGAATATTTTCCAAGTTTGGCCCTCTTCCGCTCAATAAACTTGGTTCCTTTTTGCTTACCAGAATCGCGGGGTCTCCAATACAGCAGATGGGCTGCGATAGCCTGCGCTAATCCACTAAGAAAGGCTTGTAGAGCCTCTAATCCTTGAGAGCTGACCGAGGTGCGTCCGCTCGCTTCCAAGGTCAAGTCAACTCTGACGTTGGCGCCGCCCGGGGCACTCTGTGACGTCACGGCGGGCCCTGATTGGTCGCCCGCGACCTAAGTCGGCCAATCCGCGATCGGCTAGTGTCCCTTCCAAAAGGTCATATCTGCATTAGGGGATACTCTTTCATTTTATAACAGGGCGCCAATTTCCCCTTACTTACAACTTATAATATAACTTCCTTCCCTTAACTGGCAGCCGCTCTGGTCGCCACATATATCAATAGACTCCCTGAACCTCAGAGAATCAGTAGGGAGAGCTGATATGACTCTTTAAGCCGGCAAACGAAAGAAATAGGAGAGGGCACCGTAACAATATATATATATATATATAAATATATATATATATATATATATATATATATATATATATATATATATATATATATATATATATATATATATGTCGTACCTAGTAGCCAGTTCGCACTTCTCGGCCTACTATGCAAGGCCCGATTTGCCTAATAAGACAAGTTTTCCTGAATTAATATATTTTCTCTAATTTTTTTCTTGTGAAATGATAAAGCCACCCATTTCATTATGTATGAGGTCAATTTTTTGTTATTGGAGTTAAATTAACGTAGATATATGACCGAACCTAACCAACCCTACCTAACCTAACCTAACCTATCTTTATAGGTTAGGTTAGGTTAGGTAGCCGAAAAAGTTAGGTTAGGTTAGGTTAGGTACGTTAGGTAGTCGAAAAACAATTAATTCATGAAAACTTGGCTTATTAGGCAAAATGGGCCTTGCATAGTAGGCTGAGAAGTGCGTTCTGGCTACTAGGTACGACATATATATATATATATATATATATATATATATATATATATATATATATATATATATATATATATATATATATATATATATATATATATATATATATATATATATATATATATATATATATATATATATATATATATATATATATATATATATATATATATATATATATATATATATATATATATATATATATATATATATATATATATATATATATATATATATATATATATATATATATATATATATATATATATATATATATATATATATATATATATATATATATATATATATATATATATATATATATATATATATATATATATATATATATATATATATATATATATATATATATATATGTCGTACCTAGTAGCCAGAACGCACTTCTCAGGCTACTATGCAAGGCGCGATTTGCCTAATAAGCCAAGTTTTCATGAATGAATTGTTTTTCGACTACCTAACCTACCTAACCTAACCTAACCTATAAAGATAGGTTAGGTTAGGTTAGGTAGGGTGGGTTAGGTTCGGTCATATATCTACGTTAATTTTAACTCCAATAAAAAAAATTGACCTCATACATAATGAAATGGGTAGCTTTATCATTTCATAAGAAAAAAAATAGAGAAAATATATTAATTCAGGAAAACTTGGCTTATTAGGAAAATTGGGCCTTGTATAGTAGGCTGAGAAGTGCGTTCTGGCTACTAGATACGATATATATATATATATATATATATATATATATATATATATATATATATATATATATATATATATATATATGTGAGAAGGCTGCCTGAACGCGCAAGCCATAGATCACTAAGAACTCTTTGACCCGGCCAGGATTCGAACTCATGCCGTCCAAGATCACCCCTAAACGTACTCAGTACCGTGACCACCGAACCAATAATCGTCTATAAGCATTGATCAGTCATGGTGCTTAATAACTAAGCTCCCTGACTGATCAACCCCCGGCGACACTCATGAATCCATTTGGGTACAGTTTTTCATCAAATTCTGGCGCATGCACGGGCCGCACTGAGTTCAACATGTGTGAGAAGGCTGCATGAACGCGCAAGCCATAGATCACTAAGAACTCTTTGACCCGGCCAGGATTCGAACCCATGCCGTCCAGGATCACCCCTAAACGTACACAGTACCATGACCACCGCACCAATAATCGTCTATAAGGATTGGTCAGTCATGGTGCTTATTAACCAAGCTCCCTGACTGATCAACCCCCGACGACACTCATGGATTTATTTGGGTACAGATTTTCATCAAATTCTGCGGTGCGGTGGTCACGGTACTGTGACCACCGCATCATTCATATAAGAATGATGCGCACCGCACATAAGAATGTGCTTATCATTCTGTTCATTTTGTAAGTATAAGTATAGATGATGCACCAGTGACAGGTAAAAACATTTATTTTTTTATGACACAGACCCATCTGTTGCAGGTAGGAACAACACACGTTATACTAACTATGTTAATATTCCATGTCAGTGTTTCCGATTGCATTGACAAATTGAATTTTCATAGATTTTGATTTACTTTAATTTTTTAGTTATTTAGCTTGTGTGACATTGCATTGGAATTGACCTGTGTTGTTTACCATACCATTCATTTCATGAGTTTAAGTATAGATACCACACCTGTGACAGGTAAAAACATGCTTTTTAGAAAAACAGGGGCATCTGTTGCACATAAGAGCAACACCTGCTATATTAAATATGTTATGATTCCATTTCATTGTTTCCAGTTTCATTGATAAATTTAATTTTCATAAATTTGTATTTATTTTCAATTTTATTTAATTATTTTGTGTGACATTGTGTTGGAATTGAGGTGTGTTGTTTGCCATACCATTCATTTCATGAATGTAGTTTATTTTTTCATTTTTCATTTTATTAATTTCGTTTTTTTAACTGTTTTTTTATATTTCAGTGATGGGAACATCAGATCATTTGGGAATGCATCGGATGAAGGAGTGGGGAATGGAGGGGAGTACGAAGGGACGGGAGTGGGGGATCGTGGAGAGAACGAGGGGACAGGGAAGTGGGGGATGGTGGGGAGGACGATGTGACGGGGGAGGGGGGCAATGGTAGGGAAGACGAGGGGATGGGGAGTGGGGGATTGTGGGGGAGGACGAAGAGACGGTGGAGTGGGGAATGGTTAGGAGGACGAGGGGATGCTGGAAGGGGGGGGCGGTGGTGGGTGAGGAAAAAGGGGCGAAGGAGAGATAGGAAATGGTGGGGAGGACGTGGGGAATGGTTGGGACGACGAAGGGATGGGGGAATGTTGGGGAGGACGAGAGGATGGGTAAGTGGGGGATGGCTATGGAAGACAAAATGACGGAGAAAGGAGGGAAATGGTTGAGAAGACGAGGGGACGGGGGAGAGGGGAATGGTTGGAAGGATGAGGGGACATGGAAGTGAGGAATGGTTGGGAGGACAAGGAAACGGGCAAGGGGGAATGGTGGAGAAGCCTGGCAGACAGGGGAAGGTTGCTGTGGCTCAGCAACGAATGAGCATCGTTGGCATCTGAGTGATGTTGGCATTGTTATGTTCCAGTCTTGTTCTTACTCTCATGGTGGGTAGAGTAAATAGTTCCGAAATTTGGGTATTCATGATAAATTGTTCTACTTTTATATGGATTGCTTCAAGAATTTGTAATCTTCGTGCATCTTGGGTTTTGTCTATTATACAAGTATTTTTAATTAACATTTCTCTTGTTATGATGATGTTACGGGCTTGTCTCATGTGATTTCTGGGGGCACCGGATTGAAGATGACAGGTCAAATGCCTCATCAGCTTGGCGACGTCATACCTATGTACTTAGATTGAAGGTTACATCTTTCATGGTGGCAGGTGTACATGTATACAACATTTGAGTGCTGTAAAGAATTCTTCGTTGGCTTCAGGCTGTTTTTGATACTGAGGTCCGAAGTTTTCTTTGTTTTGTAGAATATAATCAGGTCTATATTTTGGTTAGGAGTAATGCTTTTTATTTTACTCATTTACGGATTATTTCTTTCATTATTCTTTCTTCTTTTTTTCATGCTTTTTTTCAATAATTTATTTTCCTAATATAATATAATAATAATAATTAAAATATATTAATTGGAACCAATTTAAAAATCACTCGGCCTATTAGGCAAATCGGGCCCTTGCATAGTAGGCCAAGAAGTGCGTTCTGGCTACTAGGTACGACATATATATATATATATATATATATATATATATATATATATATATATATATATATATATATATATATATATATATATATATATATATATATATATATATATTGTCAGCCAGCAAGCGGCCAGCAAGCAGCCAGCAAGCGGCTGGGTTGTCAGCCAGCAAGCGGCTGAATTGCTGAAACCAATCCAGCTAGGATTTGGGATCCCCCAAGGCTGTGAAGCGGCTGCCCATGTAGCACGAGCATACATCACCAACATTTCTGATGAAAAGGCCCTGCTCAAACTGGACTTTAAGAATGCCTTCAACATGGTAAGAAGAGATGCAGTACTTTGTGCCGTACATCGCCATTTCCGGCCCCTGTACCCGTTCATACTATCGTGCTACAGTGGTGAGTCAAAACTGCTCTTTGGTGAACATGAAATCAGATCATGTGAAGGTGTTCAGCAAGGTGATCCTCTTGCTCCCCGTCTTTTCTGCTTAGTCTTAAAAGAAATCACCGAAAGCTTGTCCAGCGAGTTCAACATCTGGTTTTTGGATGATGGCACTATAGCTGGCACCGTAGACCACCTCTTGTCAGATATCAGGAAAATAAGGGAGCAAGAAGTAAGCCTGGGTCTCGTCCTGAACCCTTCCAAGTGTGAAGTAGTCTCCTCCAACCCAGACATCGTAGCTAGAATAAGGTCTGCCTTGCCTGGAGCCCATGTCATTAGGGCCGAGAACAGCACCCTCCTTGGAGCTCCCCTCGGGTCTAACGCCATTGAGGAGATCCTCGACAAGAAAATCGCAGACCTTAGGAGGATGGAAGACAGAATAGGTGACATCGATGCCCACGATGCTTTTTATCTCCTCACCAAATGCCTATCCCTTCCGAGGCTAACCTACTTTCTGAGGTGCGCCCCATCTTACAACAACCCAAAGCTTGAGGAGTATGACCTCCTACTGAAGACCATGCTGGAAAAAGTTGTTAACCTCTCCCTCAACGAATGCCAGTGGAAACAAGCCACTCTTCCTGTCAGGCTCAGTGGCTTGGGTGTCTGCACCGCCACCCAAATTGCTGTCCCAGCCTTCCTGTCTTCCTCCTCAGCATCAGATGACCTGGTTAAGGAAATTCTACCTGACACCCTGAGTGATGTAGCGGGGATACAGGACCCCCACTACACGGAATGCGACACGAAATAGGGTGCCATGACAGACCCAGCACTCAGACCAGCCATGCCGAAAGCCAAGAAACAATCCAGTTGGGACAGCCCCATTGTAGACAAAGAAGCCACAGCTTTGCTGGAGGCAGCAACAACCCCCAGTGATCGTGCACACCTCACAGCTGTGCAGGCTCCCCATGCAGGGGACTTCCTTCTGGCAGTCCCTATGTCTGCGACAGGCACACGTCTTGATCCGAAGGAGCTCCGTATTGCAGTCGCTCTCCGCCTTGCTGCCCCTATCCACACTGTTCACAGGTGTATTTGCGGCGAGGCAGATGCTGACGAATATGGATTGGATGGCCTGCACTGTGGAAAATCGGGTGGTTGGCACACTAGACACGACGAAGTCAACGACATCATTAAAAGAAGCCTTGCCTCTGCTCAGTGTCCAGCGGAGAGAGAGCCCCGCAACCTACTGAACCGTGACTCTGTTAGCTTTGCCGGCCGACCAGACGGAATCACACTGCGTCCGTGGAAGGGTGGCAGGCAGTTAGCATGGGACTATACTTGCGTATCCACCCTGGCAACGACATACATCACCCTCTTCTGGCTTCTGTGCTGGCTAGGGTTCGAGTCTCCTGGTGGGAAAGTGTTCTAAAGTTGTATACTTAACTCTTGTGTTTAGGAGAGTTGTGCCTTAAGCATAGACACTGTGTCTTCCCATACTAACAGGGACTTGATGAAATTAACGACTAAATGACCCCTCACTTGCTCTAGTGCTCTTGGGAGGTGGTGATCTTTGGTGTATTTAAATACTCCGAAATTGCCATCTCTTTTAAGGGTCTGAGCGGGTGGTGGAGCGGGTTAAGGCGTACCTGTTATGCCAGTTGCTGGAAGGCTTCTGTGCTGGCTAGGGTTCGAGTCTCCTGGTGGGAAAGTGTTCTAAAGTTGTATACTTAACTCTCGTGTTTAGGAGAGTTGTGCCTTAAGCATAGACACTGTGTCTTCCCATATTAACAGGGACTTGATGAAATTAACGTCTAAATGACCCCTCACTTGCTCTAGTGCTCTTGGGAGGTGGTGATCTTTGGTGTATTTAAATACTCCGAAATTACCATCTCTTTTAAGGGTCTGAGCGGGTGGTGGAGCGGGTAAAGGCGTACCTGTTATGCCAGTTGCTGGAAGGCTTCTGTGCTGGCTAGGGTTCGAGTCTCCTGGTGGGAAAGTGTTCTAAAGTTGTATACTTAACTCTCGTGTTTAGGAGAGTTGTGCCTTAAGCAGAGACACTGTGTCTTCCCATATTAACAGGGACTTGATGAAATTAACGTATAAATGACCCCTCACTTGCTCTGGTGCTCTTGGGAGGTGTTGATCTTTGGGGTATTTAAATACTCCGAAATTACCATCTCTTTTAAGGGTCTGAGCGGGTGGTGGAGCGGGTTAAGGCGTACCTGTTATGCCAGTTGCTGGAAGGCTTCTGTGCTGGCTAGGGTTCGAGTCTCCTGGTGGGAAAGTGTTCTAAAGTTGTATACTTAACTCTCGTGTTTAGGAGAGTTGTGCCTTAAGCAGAGACACTGTGTCTTCCCATATTAACAGGGACTTGATGAAATTAACGTATAAATGACCCCTCACTTGGTCTGGTGCTCTTGGGAGGTGTTGATCTTTGGGGTATTTAAATACTCCGAAATTACCATCTCTTTTAAGGGTCTGAGTGGGTGGTGGAGCGGGTTAGGCGTACCTGTTATGCCAGTTGCTGGAAGGCTTCTGTGCTGGCTAGGGTTCGAGTCTCCTGGTGGGAAAGTGTTCTAAAGTTGTATACTTAACTCTCGTGTTTAGGAGAGTTGTGCCTTAAGCAGAGACACTGTGTCTTCCCATATTAACAGGGACTTGATGAAATTAACGTATAAATGACCCCTCACTTGCTCTGGTGCTCTTGGGAGGTGTTGATCTTTGGGGTATTTAAATACTCCGAAATTACCATCTCTTTTAAGGGTCTGAGCGGGTGGTGGAGCGGGTTAAGGCGTACCTGTTATGCAGTTGCTGGAAGGCTTCTGTGCTGGCTAGGGTTCGAGTCTCCTGGTGGGAAAGTGTTCTAAAGTTGTATACTTAACTCTCGTGTTTAGGAGAGTTGTGCCTTAAGCAGAGACACTGTGTCTTCCCATATTAACAGGGACTTGATGAAATTAACGTATAAATGACCCCTCACTTGGTCTGGTGCTTTTGGGAGGTGTTGATCTTTGGGGTATTTAAATACTCCGAAATTACCATCTCTTTTAAGGGTCTGAGCGGGTGGTGGAGCGGGTTAAGGCGTACCTGTTATGCCAGTTGCTGGAAGGCTTCTGTGCTGGCTAGGGTTCGAGTCTCCTGGTGGGAAAGTGTTCTAAAGTTGTATACTTAACTCTCGTGTTTAGGAGAGTTGTGCCTTAAGCAGAGACACTGTGTCTTCCCATATTAACAGGGACTTGATGAAATTAACGTATAAATGACCCCTCACTTGCTCTGGTGCTCTTGGGAGGTGTTGATCTTTGGGGTATTTAAATACTCCAAAATTACCATCTCTTTTAAGGGTCTGAGCAAGTGGTGGAGCGGGTTAAGGCCTACCTGTTATGCCAGTTGCTGGAAGGCTTCTGTGCTGGCTAGGGTTCGAGTCTCCTGGTGGGAAAGTGTTCTAAAGTTAAATATATATATATATATATATATATATATATATATATATATATATATATATATATATATATATATATAAATATATATATATATATATATATATCTCGCGTACCTAGTTGCCAGAATGCACTTCTCAGCCTACCATGCAAGGCCCGTTTTGCCTAATAAGCCAAGTTTTCATGAATAAATTGTTTTTCAACTATCTAACCTACCTAACCTAACCTAACCTAAATTTTTCGGCTACCTAACCTAACCTAACCTATAAAGATAGGTTAGGTTAGGTTAGGTAGGGTTGGTTAGGTTCGGTCATGTATCTACGTTAATTTTAATTCCAATATCAAAAAATTGACCTCAAACATAATGAAATGGGTAGCTTTATCATTTCATAATTACAAAATTAAAGAAAATATATAATGCGTTCTGGCTACTAGGTACGACATATATATATATATATATATATATATATATATATATATATATATATATATATATATATATATATATATATATATATATATATACATATATATATATGTGTATATATATATATATATATATATATATATATATATATATATATATATATATATATATATATATATATATATATATATATATATATATATATATATATGTATATATATATATGTCGTACCTAGTAGCCAGAACGCACTTCTCTGCCTACTATGCAAGGCCCGATTTGCCTAATAAGCCAAGTTTTCATGAATTAATTGTTTTTCGACTATCTAACCTACCTAACCTAACCTAACCTAACTTTTTCGGCTACCTAACCTAACCTAACCTATAAAGATAAGTTAGGTTAGGTTAGGTAGGGTTGGTTAGGTTCGGTCATATATCTACGTTAATTTTAACTTCAATAAAAAAAAATTGATCTCATATATAATGAAATGGGTAGCTTTATCATTTCACAAGAAAAAAATTAAAGAAAATATATTAATTCACAAAAACTTGGCTTATTAGGCAAATCGGGCCATGCATAGTAGGCTGAGAAGTGCGTTATGGCTACTAGGTACGACATATATATATATATATATGTCGTACCTAATAGCCAGAACGCACTTCTCAGCCTACTATTCAAGGCCCGATTTGCCTAATAAGCCAAGTTTTCATGAATTAATGTTTTTTCGTCTACCTAACCTACCTAACCTAACCTAACCTAGCTTTTTTTGGCTACCTAACCTAACCTTACCTATAAATATAGGTTAGGTTAGGTTAGGTAGGGTTGGTTAGGTTCGGTCATATATCTACGTTAATTTTAACTCCAATAAAAAAAAATTGACCTCATACATAGAGAAAAGGGTTGCTTTATCATTTCATAAGAAAAAAATTATAGTAAATATATTAATTCAGGAAAACTTGGCTTATTAGGCAAATCGGGCCTTGAATAGTAGGCTGAGAAGTGAGTTCTGGCTACTAGGTACGACATATATATATATATATATATATATATATATATATATATATATATATATATATATATATATATATATATATATATATATATATATATGTATATATATATACATATATGTCGTACCTAGTAGCCAGAACTCACTTCTCAGCCTACTATGCAAGGCCCGATTTGCCTATTAAGCCAAGTTTTCATGAATTAATTGTTTTTCGACTACCTAACCTACCTAACCTAACCTAACCAAACTTTTTCGGCTACCTAACCTAACCTAACCTATAAAGATAGGTTAGGTTAGGTTAGGTAGGGTTGGTTAGGCTCGGTTATATATCTACATTAATTTTAACTCCAATAAATAAAATTGACCTCATACATAATGAAATGGGTAGCTTTATCATTTCATAAGAAAAAAATTAGAGAAAATATAATAATTCAGGAAAACTTGGCTTATTAGGTAAATCGGGCCTTGCATATTTGGCTGAGAAGTGCGTTCTGGCTACTAGGTACGACATATATATATATATATATATATATATATATATATATATATATATATATATATATATATATATATATATATATATATATATATATATATATATATATAACGGAAAACTCACCCCAGAAGTGACTCAAACCCATACTGCCAGGAGCAACACACCTGGTATGTACAGGACGCCTTAATCCGCTTGACCATCACGACCGGACATAAGGAAGTGATAGCCGGAACTATTTGAACCACTTCCCACCAGTACTCGGATGGTAATCTTGGGCATAGCATTTTATCAAATCACCTCATTCTTTGGGGCACACGCGAGGAACACAAATGTGAACAAGCCTGAATGGTCCCCAGGACTATATGCAACTGAAAACTCACACCCCAGAAGTGACTCGAACCCATACTGCCAGGAGCAAGGCAACTGGTATGTACAGGATGCCTTAATCCGCTTGTTCATCACGACCGGATATAAGGAAGTGATAGCCGAAGCTATTTGAACCACTTCCCCCGCCGGTCCTCAGTGAAGATTGATCGAAACTGTGAACACCAAGAAATCCGGACTCCACCTGACAAAGATTATTGGGGAATACAAACCTGGATATGCATATGGAAATGTCAAGACACACAAGCCTAGAAACCCACTTCCGCCAATCATCAGCAAGATACCCACACCCACGTACAGACTGGCGAAGCAACTCAATGGCTTGCTGACTCCTTATGTCCCTTGCGCCTTCAGCCTGAAGTCTCCAAAGGAATTTGTTGACTTACTGCAGGGAACACGGGCCACAGGGATAAGAGCCTCGTTGGACGTAGAATCACTGTTTACCAACGTACCTATGGATGAAAAAATCGGGATGATAGTGGACAGAGTCTAACGTGATCCGGCCTGTACGCCTCTTGACATACCAAAAAACATTCTAAGGAAACTATTCCAAGCTTATACTAAAGAGACACCCTTCTTGAGCCCGGATGGGCTCATGTATAAGCAAGTAGATGGGGTCACCATGGGTTCTCCCCTAGGTGTCCTGTTTGCGAACTTCTACATGGGTACCATCGAACAGAATGTCTTAGTCAACATGAACTTGAAACCGGCCATGTACTGCAGGTATGTTGACGACATTTTTACACAGGTACCAGATGTCAGACATCTGCAGGAGCTGAAGGAGGCATTTGAGCGGAATTCTGTGTTGCGTTTCACTTACGAGATGGAAAAGAATGGGAAGCTGCCCTTTCTAGATGTAACAGTCATGGAAAGGAGCGGAGGGTTCAACACTGCAGTCTACACTAAGGAAACAAACATAGGAATGTGTCTGAATGCCAAAAGTGACTGCCCAGACAAGAGGAGTGTTGTAATGCTTATGTCGACCGTGCTCTCAGCCACAGCTCAGTATGGAAGCAAGTCGATCAAGAACTCTGTAGGGTAAGGCAGGTCCTAGTCAACAACGGCTTCTCCAATGGTTTCGTTGAAGACATCATGAGATGGACGGTGAAACGCCATGCAACCTCTGAAGAGACAACTAACACAACACCTGTACCCCCTATTAGACTATTTTACAGGAACTTCTTTTCTACAGCTCATAAAACGGAGGAAAGGGACCTGAAAGATATTGTTAATAGGAACGTTATCCCTACAGACAAAAATCAGAAGATACAATTGACGATTTACTATAAAACCAAAATAATGGCCAACCTACCCATGAGAAACTCTCCAGACACGAAGCAGAACGCTTTAAAAGAGACCAACGTCGTCTATGCTTTCAAATGCCCACTTGGGGACTGTAAGACTCAAAGAACTCAGTACATAGGCAAGAAAAAAACATTTCTTTCCAGGCGATTAACGATGCATAAGCAACAGGGCTCCATTAAGAAACATATAATCTCTTCCCACAACCAGACCATCACCAGAGAAGTCTTAACAAACAACACAGAAATCATCGATAGATACAGCGATAGCAGGCGGCTTGACATCTGCGAGACACTACACATCGAGAAGTCAACACCAGCAATCAACAGCCAAATAATGCACAACTATAGTCTCTCACTTCAAGACTCCGCACCAATATAGAAGCATCAAGAAATAGGGGCCAATAGGACCTTTGCAGTTACTTCCATTCTTCCCTTTAATTTATCCAATTTATACCCAATGCACCGTGTTCTGTCTTATGTTGAAAGTTTGCTCTGTCTTGTGTTGAAAGTTTTGTTCATCTCATCCAAAACTGATGTAACATATCACCTCACCCAAATGCAAGTATATAAGATAAAAGCTGTTTAAATGATAGCATAGTAAAACTCTGTTCAGCATTTGCAGGTTATAGTTGTGTGTGTGTGTAAACTAAAGTCTTTGAAAATGTAATAAGTTATTACGAAACGCGTTCAAGTGTCGCATCAGCCTAAAAATAAAAATGAATTTTGGAAAATTTATTTTTCAATTACCATCAACAATGAAAAGAAACATAAGAAATATTGAGAAAATTCGTGTAAGAATTATTAATCTTACTTTTTTGGTCATATTTAATAACATATGTTTACAAGAATGACTGCTACCAAAATATACTAATATATATATATATATATATATATATATATATATATATATATATATATATATATATATATATATATATATATATATATATATATATATATATGACAATGTCAGACCACGGAGGAAAAATGAAACAGGAAATTTCCTTAAGTACTTTCGTATATTAAATACATCTTCAGAAGGTCTAGATTTAATATACGAAAGTACTTAAGGAAATTTCCTGTTTCATTTTTCCTCCGTGGTCTGACATTGTCACATTCTTAATCACGTGTTTATTTTCGTGATATACACACATATATATATATATATATATATATATATATATATATATATATATATATATATATATATATATATATATATATATATATATATATATATATATATATATATATATATATATATATATATATATATATTTCATTGAATATGACCGCATATTCTGTGTTTATTATTTTCTGGTTTAGGGCTTCTATCCCTCTAACTATTTTCTTAGCATCAGGGCTTAATTGAAATAGGAGTTCTCCAAAACTCATTTTCGTACTTTTAAGGTGAAGAAAAGAAGTGATTTACTATAGAGTGTATTACACTTATTTGTATAATTTGCACGACGTTTCGAACCTCCATGGTTCATTCTCAAGTGAACAGATCTTACAATACTAGTTGATTTTATACCCGCATTAGGTCAGGTGATAATACAATGAAGGTGAAAACATGGGGGGATACATAAGGGATAAACATAGGGGCTGCAGAAGGCTTATTGGCCCATACGAGGCATCTCCTATCTAAACACAAAGATTAATCCAGTGTAATTGGCCTGTTATGTTGGACATTGTCTTCTGTGTTGGCATCGATATGTTCTTGTCTTGTCCTTACTCTCATGGTGGGTAGAGTAAATAGTTCCGTGATTTGGGTGTTCATGGTAGGTCGCTCTATTCTTATGTGAATTGCCTCAAGAATTTGTAATCTTCTTGAATCTTGGGTTTTGTCTATTATGCAAGTATTCTTGTTCAACATTTCTATTGTTAGAGTAATGTCATGGGCTTGTCTCATGTGATTCCTAGGGGCACCAGATTGAAGATGGCATGTCAAACGCCTCGTCAGCTTGGTCGACGTCATACCTATGTACTTACATTGAAGGTTACATCCTTCGTGGGGGCAAGTGTACATGTATACAACGCTTGACTGCTGTAGAGGGTTCTCCGTCGGCTTCGGGCTGTTTTTGATAAGGAGTTCGGAAGTCTTCTTGGTTTTGTAGAATATTATCAGGTTTATGTTTTGGTTAGGAGTAGTGCTTTTTACTCCTTTACGGATTATTTCTTTCATTATTCTTTCCTCTTTTATATGTTCACTGTGCATGGTTGATTTGTAATATAATTTTATTGGGGGTGTTGTGGTTTTCGCCAAAGTATATATATATATATATATATATATATATATATATATATATATATATATATATATATATATATATATATATTGACCAGACCACACACTAGAAGTTGAAGAGACGACGACGTTTCGGTCCGTCCTGGACCATTCTCAAGTCGATTGTGATGAGGAGGTAGGGACAGGCAATATATGGGGAAGAGAGAGCTGAGGAGGAAAGTAAGGTGTAGGGGATAGTAGTAATAATGAGAACTGCAGAAGGCCTATTGGCCCATACGAGGCAGCTCCTATTATAACCAACGAAGGAGATAGTAATAGGAATAAGAAGAGGATAGCAAGGGAGCGTAGGAGAAGACAATGAACAGAAAAAGGGAGAAGAGAGAAAAAAAATGAAAGATAAATGGAAGGGGTAAGCTTATGTTAAGTCACGTTTGTTAGAAAGATTAGAGCATTTGAGTATATACTGTGAAAGGGAAGAGTCCACAGCAACAAAGCCAGGACTCAAGTTCATGTTGGGTACATTGTGTATAAGAGCCGATTCTACAAGACGGCGTCTGTGTAGAGTAGAGGCAGGAAAGATTATTTTGGAGGAAGACCAATCAATGGGATGATTAGAATCCCTCACATGGCAGAAGAGAGCATTGTTAGTGTCTGCAGACTTAACACTTCTCTTGTGTTCTTTAAGTCTGTCATTCAGTGTACGGCCAGTTTCGCCAAAGTATTGGAGAGGACAAGATGAACAGGAAATAGAGTAGACACCAGCAGCATTAGAAGCAGGAGGAGCAGTGTGAACTAGATTGCTACGAAGTGTGTTAGTTTGTCGAAAGGCGAGTTTAATGTCAAGAGGACGAAAGGTATTGGTAAAAGTTTTGAGTTCAGATATGAAGGGAAGGCATAGTACAGTGCTACTAGTGTTGGAAGCAGGTTTAGGATGAAAGAAATTTCGTTTAGCTTGAGAGTAGGCACAGTTGATGAAATGCAAAGGATAACCAAGGCGAGAGAATGATTTGTAGATAAAGGCAATTTCAGAATCAAGAAACTGAGGGTCGCTGATGCGTAGAGCGCGGAGGAAGAGAGAGACGAGGACACTTTTCTTAACAGAAGGAGGATGGTAGGAAAAGAAGTGAATGTACATGCCACTATGCATGGGTTTACGGTAGACAGAGAAAGAGAACCCAGACACAGAGCTGTGAACATGAACATCAAGAAAAGGAAGGAGGGAATTAGATTCCCACTCAACTTTGAAATGGATAGAAGGAGCCAGATTGTTAAGAGAGGCGAGGAAAGGCTGGAAAAGATTAAGGTCATGAGGCCATAAAGCAAAAATGTCATCAACATAGCGAAGCCAGAGAGAGGGACGAGTATCAATAGAAGGAAGAAGAACAGTTTCGAAGTCTTCCATGTAGAAATT
>NC_091167.1:49090045-49120045 GCF_040958095.1 Procambarus clarkii
GTCGCTGTTGGCATTTAGGCACATTCCTATGTTCGTTTCCTTAGTGTAGACTGCAGTGTGGAAACCTCCGCTCTTTTCCATGACTGTTACATCTAGAAAGGGCAGCTTCCCATCCTTTTCCATCTCGTAAGTGAAACGCAGCACGGAACTGTGCTCAAACGCCTCCTTCAGCTCCTGCAGATGTCTGACATCAGGTACCTGTGTAAAAATGTCGTCAACATACCTGCAGTATATGGCCGGTTTCAAGTTCATGTTGACTAAGACTTTTTGCTCGATGGTACCCATGTAGAAGTTTGCAAACAGGACACCTAGGGGAGAACCCATGGCGACCCCATCTACTTGCTTATACATGTGCCCATCCGGGCTCAAGAAGGGTGCCTCTTTAGTACAAGCTTGGAGTAGTTTCCTTAGAATATTCTCTGGTATGTCAAGAGGAGTACAGGCTGGATCACGATAGACTCTGTCCACTATCATTCCGATTGTTTCATCCACAGGTACGTTGGTAAACAGTGATTCTACGTCCAACAAGGCTCTTATCCCTGTGGCCAGTGTTCCCCGCAGTAAGTCAACAAATTCCTTTGGAGACTTCAGGCTGAAGGCGCAAGGGACGTAAGGAGTCAGCAAGCTGTTGAGTTGCTTCGCCAGTCTGTACGTGGGTGTGGGTATCTGGCTGATGATTGGCCGAAGTGGGTTTCAGGCTTGTGTGTCTGACATTTCCATATGCATATTGTGACGGTGTTCCCCCCCTTATATTTCTCCGACGCCAACTGTAAGAGTCATGTACACTTTACCCGAGCGTTCTCTACGTTGTGGGCATCAGTTTGATATATGTGGGAGAGTGTAGTGTTCTCGCGTTGGTGAGAAATTCGTAAAAGAAAAGTATTTTGGCCTGTGGTATAGGCCCTTTAGGACACCAATATGGCGCTGGCCCCTCCGTTTTGCCGCCAAAACTGTGTAACGTCAGTGGCACCAGATTGGTCACTGACAGTGACGTGACACAGGTAGCCAATGAAAACCGCCCCTGGCAAGTATGAGGTCACGAAGGAAGGGGGGTCCGGTCATCGCGCCGCGGTGGCGCCACCAGTCTGACACGACACATCAAGGTGGACGGATGTGCAAAGGTTGGTCCTGTCAGATTTGAGAGTTGTACCCCGCTCCCGTGGATTTTGCGCGTCCCCTGTAGTCTGCAAGTATGCCGAGAGGTCTTCCTTCATTCCATGTGTGGATCGAGGAGGGAATTGACGGAATATTGAGCATCAAGTGCTCCAAGGTCGGGTGCTGTGCACAGTGAAGTCTAGACAGTGACGTCTGGGCCGTCTGATAGCTTCACAGTGACGACATAGCGGCCGGGCCAATCCACCGGGAAGCAGTGAAAGAAGAAAAATAATTGGGAATCAAGACGACTGCAGCCGAGAAGTACGTTGGCAGCCGTAGTTGTGAGGAGAAGTCGACAGCCGAGAGATCGACTCCAACCCTGCAAGACATTGTGGAGGTGCACGGACCTGCGGAGGACAGAGCACGGTGACAACGCGTTTATTTTGGGACGTTGATTGGGTTCCTGGAGAACGCATCAGTGTGTGTGTGGAGGCGTTCCCTACAACGAGGCGAGAGCCAGGACCAGGAGCTACAAATCAACTCTCACCGGAGGGCGAGTCCACATCAGTGAGGTGGAAGTAGGTGATTCTAGTTTCCCTCCCAATTCACCTTTAGTCAACTATATATTTAGCCAGAATATCTTTCATGTCGTGAGCAAGGCTCACTTATGTCTATGTCACAGTAAGGCACAGTTGTGCAGAGTGAGGCTATACAGAGCTCTCACGATATTTATATATGTGGTGTGCACAGGCACCTGGAATTATTGAGGAATTTACTGTCGTTGATGATTTCTTTCATGTGACATTAATATGATAACTTATGCCAGAGAATATATATATAAGTGTACCAGTTATTGGTGTTAGGCTGTGTGCTCAGTATTTATCTTATTATTATTGATATTGATGAATTTATCTCTGTATATGTACATGTTGGTGTGATGAATAACATTTCCATGTGTGCAGTGATTAATTGTGTTATCGCCTTCGAGAGGAATTACTGAATCTAAGAACAGTACCGTGGTTAATTGCATTCAGTGTAATTATTATAAAGTACAGTGCATTACGCTATTATAGAGAAATATTGTGTTAATTGCTAAAGAAATGAGTTATTGAACTTGAGATCAGTGTGGTGATTCATTGAGTTCTATTGCCATTATAGAAATATTGTATTGATGACAAATATAGTGATTCCTGCGAATTTAAAGAAACAAAGCGCATAACGCCAGGAAAACAAGTACTAAGCATTTGCACGGTGAGGGGGGCCACTCAGCTGATTATGACATTGACAGGAGGGGAGAGTGTTACCCTCTAGGTGAGCCCCAGTTTATGAAGAGAGAGTGACTTTCTGCATTGTACTTGATGTTTCGTTGTTGATACGGATATAATACCTTGAAGTTTTTAAGTAAAATACAAAATACCATTGCGTTTATGTCATCCCTCCATATATCTTGTTGCTATAGAACAGATCCAAAGAGTGAGTATTAGAGACATATACCTGCCTGAGACCAGATTTAATGAGTGAGCTCTGCTATTAGTACCACAATTCCACAATACCACTGACGTGTTACTGGACACGGGAAACACCAGTTGGCGACCTTGCAGTTAGTAGTAGAGCCCTTGTCGGGGCGGGCACACGGTTGGGAGAGAGCAAACTGTGTTCCCACTCATTCTTTGGCTATAAGGCTGGCTGGGGATCGACTGGGATACTCTCCTGGCAAACAGTGGCGCCACGAGGATTGAGTTAAGACCCGCAGGGCTACGGTGAGTAACAGTTATCGCTAATACTACTGGGTGGTGTCCATGTAGAGAGAGAGACACCCCAACGTTGGCGACCGTTTACAGGATAAAGTATTAGGATATCTTGTATACTGTTACTTGCCCCTCACGCGTTACCCCGACAATATCCAGGTTTGTATTCCCCAATGATATTTGGCAGGTGGAGTCCGGATTTCTTGGTGTTCACAGTTTCGATCAATCTTCTAACCTTTGCTTTCAATTCGGCTGTAGTGTCCTTCATTACCCTTTGGAATTTAGTTTGGTCAGAGAGTATGAGGTTCATTTTCGCCTGATATTCGTCTTTTTTATAAATGACGTATATTGGCGACTTGTCACCTCTTCTGACGACTATCTCCTTGTTCTCACGAAGGCTCTTAGCTGCCGCTTTGAGCTCGGGGGACAGTATGGTGCTTCTGTAGTTGCCTCAAATCTTTCCTCCTTCTGCAATAAGTTCTGCTTGTAAGGTGTCTTTGGTGGTGACCTTCTTTTGTGTCTCGAGGTCGAATATGTCGTCCAACAGGATCTCCAACTCCACTTTCCAGGCCATCTCACTTGGTGAGATGGCCCGGAAACACCTCGACATTCTCACAGATCGACATCACCACAGCACCGAAACCAGGATAATCAAGAAACTACCAACATTATATGGAGGACCTATGGCGATTCCACGACCAAGACACGGCTTCCTAAACCTTGCTGGAATCAACCTCACTGAGGACCGGCGAGGGAAGTGTTTCAAATAGATTCGGCTATCACTTCCTTATATCCGGTCGTGATGGTCAAGCAGATTAAAGCGTCCTGTACATACCAGTTGCCTTGCTCCTGGCAGTATGGGTTCGAGTCACTTCTGGGGTGTGAGTTTTCAGTTGCATATAGTCCTGGGCACCATTCAGGCTTGTTCATATTTGTGTTCCTGACGTGTGCCTCAAAGAATGAGGTAATTTGATGAAATGCTATGCCCAAGATTACCATCCGAGTGCTGGCGGGAAGTGGTTCAAATAGCTTCAGCTATCACTTCCTTATGTCCGGTCGTGATGGTCAAGCGGATTAATGCGTCCTGTACATACCAGTTGCCTTGCTCCTGGCAGTATGGGTTCGAGTCACTTGTGGGTGTGAGTTTGCAGTTATATATATATATATATATATATATATATATATATATATATATATATATATATATATATATATATATATATATATATATATATATATATATATATTTTTTTTTTTATATAGGAAGGGAGTACCACCTCTAGCTGGAAGAAGGGGGACCCATAGCCTCGGAGGAAACCACGCATAACGCATTAGAGGGAATGTTTAGATCCCCTCCAATACAGTTTCTGTGTGCTTTTCTCCTACCACCCCCTTCCTTGAATATTTTTTGTGCTTTATTATGCATTTGATGGTTACAAGATATACATGGGTTGATACAAAAATAATAATGCAAAAAGGTGCTTAAAGGTTATGGATCTCTTGAAGAACACAACAATGGGAAACATTGATGAATGTCACAGACGGGTTCGATCATTGTTGCAAGTCAAACACTTCTTCGAATTCCTCTGAAGTTGGACTAGTGCCCAAGACGCAACAGGCATTTCCCCTCTGAATCGCAACACTGAGGCGCTGGAACAAGAAACTTTTTGCTCTCTGGTATTTTGTAGCGCTGATCAATTTGTCCCCCAATTCCTTCAGGAACTTCAATGCACATTTTCCCCACGAACCGAGGGTCTCCGAGCCGATCGGAACAAAGCTGTAGCAGTGTGCTAGACCTCTGTATTTAATAATTTTCTGCGATTCCCTGAAAGAATCAGCACCACCGCTTTCACGTGTGCTGTAGTGGAGGTAGGTACTGGCCAGTGTGGCAGCGCACGTGTAGTCCCATACCACTTGATTACCATCCTTCCAAGGTAGCAAGGTGACCCCATTAGGGCGCTTCTGAGGGTCGTTAGGTCTGGATAAGTGTGGTTCTCTTTGTGCCGGGCAGCGGGCTGTGGCGAGGCTCCTCTTGATGATGTCGTTGACTTCTTCATGTCTTGCGATTTTACCCTGTGATTTACGACATACCAGATATATATATATATATATATATATATATATATATATATATATATATATATATATATATATATATATATATATATATATATATATATATATATATCATTTATATTTCAATTATATTATAGGAAAACTTGGCTTATTAGGCAAATCGGGCCTTGCATAGTTGGCCGAGAAATGCGTTCTGGCTACTAGGTACGACATATATATATATATATATATATATATATATATATATATATATATATATATATATATATATATATATATATATATATATATATATATATATATATATATATATAGATATATATATATATATATATATATATATATATATATATATATATATATATATACATATATATATATATATATATATATATATATATACATATATATATATATATATATATATATATATATAGAGATATATATATATAGATATATATATAGATATATATATATAGATATATATATATATATATATATATATATATATATATATATATATATATATATATATATATATATATATATATATATATATATATATATATATATGCACAGACTTGCCTATATAACTCGCAAGCTGAAGTTTATAACTTTTTAACATTTACACCGAGTTTTCCCACATAACAGGGCTCGATTAAAGAACACCAGAGGTCCTTCATCATCTCATTGCCTGGGAGAGAATGGAATTCTGTGGGTTAAATACCCCAGAATTCCTACCTCTCTTTATGGCTTTGAAGTATGGTGCAGTGGATACAGTGTGTACCTGCCACTCTGTGGGCCAGGGTTCGAGTCTCCTGGTGGGTTGAGTGTTAAAAAGTTATATATATATAAATATATATATATATATATATATATATATATATATATATATATATATATATATATATATATATATATATACATATATATATATGTCGTACCTAGTAGCCAGAATGCACTTCTCAGCCTACTATGCAAGGCCCGATTTTCCTAATAAGCCAAGTTTTCCTGAATTAATATATTTTCTCTAATTTTTTTCTTATGAAATGATAAAGCTACCCATTTCATTATGTATGAGGTCAACTTCTTTTATTGGAGTTAAAATTAACGTAGATATATGACCGAACCTAACCAACCCTACCTAACATAACCTAACCTATCTTTATAGGTTAGGTTAGGTTAGGTAGCCGAAAAAGTTAAGTTAGGTTAGGTTAGGTAGGTTAGGTAGTCGAAAAAACATTAGTTCATGAAAACTTGGCTTATTAGGCAAATCGGGCCTTGCATAGTAGGCTGAGAAGTGCGTTCTGGCTACTAGGTACGACATATATATATATATATATATATATATATATATATATATATATATATATAACTGAAAACTCACACCCCAGAAGTGACTCGAACCCATACTCCCAGAAGCAACGCAACTGGTATGTACAAGACGCCTTAATCCACTTGACCATCACGACCGGACAAAATGAGGTGATAGCCGAGGCTATATGAACCACCCCACCGCCGGCACTCGGATAGTTATCTTGGGCATAGCATTTTACCAAATCACCTCATTCTTAGGGGCACACGTGAGGAACACAAATGCGAACAAGCCTGAATGGTCCCCAGGACATATGCAACTGAAAACTCACACCCCAGAAGTGACTCGAACCCATACTCCCAGAAGCAACGCAACCAGTATGTACAAGACGCCTTAATCCACTTGACCATCACGACCAGACAAGATGAGGTGATAGCCGAGGCTATATGAACCACCCCACCGCCGGCACTCGGATAGTTATCTTGGGCATAGCATTTTACCAAATCACCTCATTCTTTGGGGCACACGTGAGGAACACAAATGCGAACAAGCCTGAATTGTCCCCAGGACATATGCAACTGGAAACTCACACCCCAGAAGTGACTCGAACCCATACTCCAAGAAGCAACGCAACTGGTATGTACAAGACGCCTTAATCCACTTGACCGTCACGACCGGACAAAATGAGGTGATAGCTGAGGCTATATGAACCACCCCACCGCCGGCACTCGGATAGTTATCTTGGGCATAGCATTTTACCAAATCACCTCATTCTTTGGGGCACACGTGAGGAACACAAATGCGAACAAGCCTGAATGGTCCCCAGGACATATGCAACTGAAAACTCACACCCCAGAAGTGACTCGAACCCATACTCCCAGAAGCAACGCAACTGGTATGTACAAGACGCCTTAATCCACTTGACCATCACGACCGGACAAAATGAGGTGATAGCCGAGGCTATATGAACCACCCCACCGCCGGCACTCGGATAGTTATCTTGGGCATAGCATTTTACCAAATCACCTCATTCTTTGGGGCACACGTGAGGAACACAAATGCGAACAAGCCTGAATGGTCCCCAGGACATATGCAACTGAAAACTCACACCCCAGAAGTGACTCGAACTCATACTCCCAGAAGCAACGCAACTGGTATGTACAAGACGCCTTAATCCACTTGACCATCACGACCGGACAAAATGAGGTGATAGCCGAGGCTATATGAACCACCCCACCGCCGGCACTCGGATAGTTATCTTGGGCATAGCATTTTACCAAATCACCTCATTCTTTGGGGCACACGTGAGGAACACAAATGCGAACAAGCCTGAATGGTCCCCAGGACATATGCAACTGAAAACTCACACCCCAGAAGTGACTCGAACCCATACTCCCAGAAGCAACGCAACTGGTATGTACAAGACGCCTTAATCCACTTGACCATCACGACCGGACAAAATGAGGTGATAGCCGAGGCTATATGAACCACCCCACCGCCGGCACTCGGATAGTTATCTTGGGCATAGCATTTTACCAAATCACCTCATTCTTTGGGGCACACGTGAGGAACACAAATGCGAACAAGCCTGAATGGTCCCCAGGACATATGCAACTGAAAACTCACACCCCAGAAGTGACTCGAACTCATACTCCCAGAAGCAACGCAACTGGTATGTACAAGACGCCTTAATCCACTTGACCATCACGACCGGACAAAATGAGGTGATAGCCGAGGCTATATGAACCACCCCACCGCCGGCACTCGGATAGTTATCTTGGGCATAGCATTTTACCAAATCACCTCATTCTTTGGGGCACACGTGAGGAACACAAATGCGAACAAGCCTGAATGGTCCCCAGGACATATGCAACTGAAAACTCACACCCCAGAAGTGACTCGAACCCATACTCCCAGAAGCAACGCAACTGGTATGTACAAGACGCCTTAATCCACTTGACCATCACGACCGGACAAAATGAGGTGATAGCCGAGGCTATATGAACCACCCCACCGCCTTGTTCGCATTTGTGTTCCTCACGTGTGCCCCAAAGAATGAGGTGATTTGGTAAAATGCTATGCCCAAGATAACTATCCGAGTGCCGGCGGTGGGGTGGTTCATATAGCCTCGGCTATCACCTCATTTTGTCCGGTCGTGATGGTCAAGTGGATTAAGGTGTCTTGTACATACCAGTTGCGTTGCTTCTGGGAGTATAGGTTCGAGTCACTTCTGGGGTGTGAGTTTTCAGTTGCATATGTCCTGGGGACCATTCAGGCTTGTTCGCATTTGTGTTCCTCACGTGTGCCCCAAAGAATGAGGTGATTTGGTAAAATGCTATGCCCAAGATAACTATCCGAGTGCCGGCGGTGGGGTGGTTCATATAGCCTCGGCTATCACCTCATTTTGTCCGGTCGTGATGGTCAAGTGGATTAAGGCGTCTTGTACATACCAGTTGCGTTGCTTCTGGGAGTATGGGTTCGAGTCACTTCTGGGGTGTGAGTTTTCAGTTGCATATGTCCTGGGGACCATTCAGGCTTGTTCGCATATATATATATATATATATATATATATATATATATATATATATATATATATATATATATATATATATATATATATATATATATATATATATATATATATATATATATATATATATATATATATATATATATATATATATATATATATATATATATATATATATATATATATATATATATATATTATTAAATATGACCGAAAAAGTAAGATTAATAATTCTAACACGAATTTTCTCAATCTTTCGTACATTACGCTTCACTGTTGGAGGTAAATCAAAAATCACTTCTCCAAAATTCATTTTTATTTCTAGTCTGACGCGACACGGGCGCGTTTCGTAAAACTTATTACATTTTCAAAGACTTCACAAATACACAACTGATTAGAACTTGCGTTTCCCTGATTTTATATCTACATTTGAGTGAGGTGGGAAGGGTGATGTGGCATTACATTTGAGTGAGGTGGGAAGGGTGATGTGGCATTAACACAAGACAGAACACTAGGGGATATTAATAGGGTATTAAAAGTATCAACACAAGACAGAACAGAAACAATGGGTATTGAATAGAAGTGTTTGTAGAAAGCCTATTGGTCCATATTTCTTGATGCTTCTATATTGGAGCGGAGTCTTGAGGTGGGTAGAATATAGTTGTGCAATAATTGGCTGTTGATTGCTGGTGTTGACTTCTTGATGTGTAGTGCCTCGCAAACGTCAAGCCGCCTGCTATCGCTGTATCTATCGATGATTTCTGTGTTGTTTACTAGGATTTCTCTGGCGATGGTTTGGTTATGGGAAGAGATTATATGTTCCTTAATGGAGCCCTGTTGTTTATGCATCGTTAAACGCCTAGAAAGAGATGTTGTTGTCTTGCCTATATACTGGGTTTTTTGGAGCTTACAGTCCCCAAGTGGGCATTTGAAGGCATAGACGACGTTAGTCTCTTTTAAAGCGTTCCGTTTTGTGTCTGGAGAGTTTCTCATGAGTAGGCTGGCCGTTTTTCTGGTTTTATAGTAAATCGTCAGTTGTATCCTCTGATTTTTGTCTGTAGGGATAACATTTCTATTAACAATATCTTTCAGGACCCTTTCCTCTGTTTTATGAGCTGTGGAAAAGAAGTTCCTGTAAAATAGTCTAATAGGGGGTATAGGTGTTGTGTTAGTTGTCTCTTCGGAGGTTGCATGGCTTTTCACTTTCCTTCTTATGATGTCTTCGATGAAACCATTGGAGAAGCCGTTATTGACTAGGACCTGCCTTACCCTACAGAGTTCTTCGTCGACTTGCTTCCATTCTGAGCTGTGGCTGAGAGCACGGTCGACGTATGCGTTAACAACACTCCTCTTGTACCTGTCAGGGCAGTCGCTGTTGGCATTTAGGCACATTCCTATGTTTGTTTCCTTTGTGTAGACTGCAGTGTGGAAACCTCCACCCTTTTCCTGGGTCCTGAAAGATATTGTTAATAGAAATGTTATCCCTACAGACAAAAATCAGAGGATACAACTGACGATTTACTATAAAACCAGAAAAACGGCCAGCCTACTCATGAGAAACTCTCCAGACACAAAACGGAACGCTTTAAAAGAGACTAACGTCGTCTATGCCTTCAAATGCCCACTTGGGGACTGTAAGCTCCAAAAAAACCCAGTATATAGGCAAGACAACAACATCTCTTTCTAGGCGTTTAACGATGCATAAACAACAGGGCTCCATTAAGGAACATATAATCTCTTCCCATAACCAAACCATCGCCAGAGAAATCCTAGTAAACAACACAGAAATCATCGATAGATACAGCGATAGCAGGCGGCTTGACGTTTGCGAGGCACTACACATCAAGAAGTCAACACCAGCAATCAACAGCCAATTATTGCACAACTATATTCTACCCACCTCAAGACTCCGCTCCAATATAGAAGCATCAAGAAATATGGACCAATAGGCTTTCTACAAACACTTCTATTCAATACCCATTGTTTCTGTTCTGTCTTGTGTTGATACTTTTAATACCCTATTAATATCCCCTAGTGTTCTGTCTTGTGTTAATGCCACATCACCCTTCCCACCTCACTCAAATGTAATGCCACATCACCCTTCCCACCTCACTCAAATGTAGATATAAAATCAGGGAAACGCAAGTTCTAATCAGTTGTGTATTTGTGAAGTCTTTGAAACTGAAATAAGTTTTACGAAACGCGCCCGTGTCGCGTCAGACTAGAAATAAAAATGAATTTTGGAGAAGTGATTTTTGATTTACCTCCAACAGTGAAGCGTAATGTACGAAAGATTGAGAAAATTCGTGTTAGAATTATTAATCTTACTTTTTCGGTCATATTTAATAATATATGTCTACAGGAAAGACTGCTACCAAAATATACTAATATATATATATATATATATATATATATATATATATATATATATATATATATATATATATATATATATATATATATATATGTCGTACCTAGTAGCCAGAACGCACTTCTCAGCCTACTATGCAAGGCCCGATTTGCCTAATAAGCCAAGTTTTCATGAATTAATTTTTTTTCGACTACCTAACCTACCTAACCTAACCTAACCTAACTTTTTCGGCTACCTAACCTAACCTAACCTATAAAGATAGGTTAGGTTAGGTTAGGTAGGGTTGGTTAGGTTCGGTCATATATCTACGTTAATTTTAACTCCAATAAAGAAAAATTGACCTCATACATAATGAAAAGGGTAGATTTATCATTTCATAAGAAAAAAATTAGAGAAAATATAATAATTCAGGAAAACTTGGCTTATTAGGCAAATCGGGCCATGAATAGTAGGCCAAAAAGTGCGTTCTGGCTACTAGGTACGACATATATATATATATATATATATATATATATATATATATATATATATATATATATATATATATATATATATATATATATATATATATGTGTGTGTGTGTGTGTGTGTGTGTGTGTGTACTCACCTAACTGTACTCACCTAATTCTGCTTGCGGGAGTTGAGCTCTCGCTTTTTGGTCCCGACTCTCAACCGTCAATCAACTGGTGTACAGGTTCCTGAGCCTATTGGGCTCTATCATATCTACATTTGAAACTGTGTATGGAGTCAGCCTCCACCACACCACTTCCTAATGCATTCCATTTACTAACTACTCTGACACTGAAAAAGTTCTTTCTAACGTCTCTGTGGCTCATTTGGGTACTCAGCTTTCACCTGTGTCCCCTTGTTCGCGTCCCTCCAGTGTTGAATAGTTCATCCTTGTTTACCCGGTCGATTCCCCTGAGGATTTTGTAGGTTGTGATCATGTCCCTCCTTACTCTTCTGTCTTCCAGTGTCGTAAGGTGCATTTCCCGCAGCCTTTCCTCATAACTCATGCATCTTAGTTCTGGGACTAGTCTAGTAGCATACCTTTGTACTTTTTCCAGCTTCGTCTTGTGCTTGACAAGGTACGTGCTCCATGCTGGGGCCGCATACTCCAGGATTGGTCTTACATATGTGGTGTACAAGATTCTGAATGATTCCTTACACAGGTTCCTGAACGCCGTTCTGATGTTAGCCAGCCTCGCATGTGCCGCAGACGTTATTCTCTTTATGTGGGCTTCAGGAGACAGGTTTGGTGTGATATGAACTCCTAGATCTTTCTCTCTGTCTGTTTCATTAAGTACTTCATCTCCTATCTTGAGGTTATCTTGAGATGATTTCGGGGCTTTTTAGTGTACCCGCGGCCCGGTCCTCGACCAGGCCTCCACCCCCAGGAAGCAGCCCGTGACAGCTGACTGACACCCAGGTACCTATTTACTGCTAGGTAACAGAGGCATAGGGTGAAAGAAATTCTGCCCATTGTTTCTCGCCGGTGCCTGGGATCGAACCCAGGACCACAGTATCACAACTCCCGCGTGCTGTCCGCTCGGCCGACCGGCTCCCACATTCTGTATCCTGTGTCTGGCCTCCTGTTTCCACTGCCTAGTTTCATTACTTTGCATTTACTCGGGTTGAACTTCAACAGCCATTTGTTGGACCATTCACTCAGTCTATCTAGGTCATCTTGTAGCCTCCTACTATCATCCTCTGTTTCAATTCTCCTCATAATTTTTGCATCGTCGGCAAACATTGAGAGGAACGAATCTATACCCTCTGGGAGATCATTTACATATACCACAAACAGTATAGGTCCAAGGACTGACCCCTGCGAGACTCCACTTGTGACGTCTCGCCAATTTGAGACCTCACCCCTCACACAGACTCGTTGTCTCCTGTTGCTTAGGTACTCCTCTATCCACCGGAGTACCTTCCCTTTCACTCCAGCCTGTATCTCCAACTTTCGCACTAGCCTCTTGTGTGGCACTGTATCAAAGGCTTTCTGACAATCCAAAAATATGCAGTCTGCCCACCCTTCTCTTTCTTGCCTTATTTTTGTTGCCTGGTCGTAGAATTCAAGTAACCCTGTGAGGCAGGACCTGCCATCCCTGAACCCATGTTGATGATGTGTTACAAAGTTCCTTCGTTCCAGATGCTCCACTAGTTTTTTTCGCACAATCTTCCCCATCAGCTTGCATGGTATGCAGGTTAGGGACACTGGCTTGTAGTTCAGTGCCTCCTGTCTATCTCCTTTCTTGTATATCGGGACTACGTTAGCTGCTTTCCAAATATCTGGCAGTTCCCCTGTTGCCAGTGATTTGTTATACACTATGGAGAGTGGTAGGCACAGTTCTCTTGCTCCTTCCTTTAGAACCCAAGGGAAGAATCCATCTGGGCCTATAGCCTTCGTCACATCCAACTCTAGTAAACACTTCCTTACTTCCCCACTGGTAATCTCAAACTCTTCCAGTGGTTCCTGGTTAGCTATTCCCTCACTTACCTCTGGAATTTCTCCTTGCTCTAAGGTGAAGACCTCCTGGAATTTCTTATTCAATTCCTCACACTTTTCCTTGTCATTTGTAGTGAATCCTTCCGCCCCTATCCTTAATTTCACAACCTGTTCCTTTACTGTTGTTTTTCTCCTAATGTGGCTATGCAACAATTTAGGCTGAGTCTTTGCCTTGCTTGCGATGTCATTTTCGTATTGTCCTTCTGCCTCTCTTCTCATCCTGACATATTCATTCCTGGCATTCTGGTATCTTTCTCGGCTCTCCAGAGTCCTGTTATTCCTATAGTTTCTCCATGCCCTTTTACTTTGCTGCTTAGCTAGCCTACATCTCTGATTAAACCATGGGTTTCTCATTTTCATTTCTCTGTTTTCCTTTTGGACTGGGACAAACTTGTTTGCTGCGGCCCTGCACTTCTGCGTGATGTAATCCATCATATCTTGGGCCGTCTTTCCCCTGAGCTCTGTTTCCCTTGCTATATCTGTTAGGAATTTTCTTATCCCCTCATAGTTTCCCTTTCGGTATGCTAACCTTTTGGTTGCGGTATCCCTCCTCGAGTTCAATAACCCTTCTTCAATCAAGTACTCAAAGACCAGTACACTGTGGTCGCTCATTCCTACTGGGTCCTCAAACCGATTTCTCTTATGTCGGAGTCGTTCAGAGTGAAGACTAGGTCGAGTCTCGCTGGTTCGTCATTGCCTCTCATCCTTGTGGGTTCTCCGACATGCTGGGTTAAAAAGTTGCTTGTCACCACCTCCAATAGTTTGGCTCTCCACGTATCCTCGCCTCCATGCGGTTCCTTGTTCTCCCAGTCAATCTTTCCGTGATTGAAGTCGCCCATGATGAGCAGGTGGGATCTATTTCTACAGGCAGCAGAGGCTCCCCTCTCAATTATAGTGTTAACTGCCATGGTGTTGTTTTCATACTTTTGACTGGGCCTTCTGTCATTTGGTGGAGGGTTGTATATTACTGCTACTACTATTCGTGGTCCTCCCATTGTTATGGTGCCTGCTATGTAGCTCTGAACTCCTCACAGCCCGGGATGGCCATCTCCTTAAAACTCCATTCCTTTCTCATGAGTAGGGCCACTCCGCCTCCTCCCCTACCTTCCCTCTCTTTCCTTATTACTGTGTACTCCTGGGGAAACACAGCATTCGTTATGATTTCAGAGAGTTTTGTTTCAGTGAGTCCGATTACATCTGGGTTAACTTCGTGTGCTCTTTCCCTTAGTTCACTTGTCTTGCTTGTGATCCCATCTATGTTCGAGTACATCACCCTGAAACTGACTCTCTTCTGCTTCTTCTCTGGGGAGGACCTTTGGGATCTGGGGTGAGTGGGAGCTGGGGGGACCTGGTACGGGGAGATTGGTGGAGGAGGGAGGGCTTGGGGTGGTGGGGGAGAGGGGGAGCGTACAGGGGGTGGGTAAGAGGGGGAGGGTACAGGAGGTGGGTAAGAGGGGGAGGGTACAGGGGGTGGGTAAGAGGGGGAGGGTAGGGGGGGAGAGGGAGAGGGTTGGGGGGAGAGTGAGAGGGGGAGGGTTGGTGGGGGTGAGAGAGGAAGGGTTGGGGAAGCATGGGGGGAGGAGAGGCTTTGGGGAAGAGGGGAGATGGTGGGGGGCTTGGGGGGCAAGAAAAGGGTGGAGGGCTTGGGGGAAAAGGGAGGGCTGAGGTGGGTGAGGAAGAGGGGAGGGTTCAGGGGAGTGGGGGGAGAGGGGAAGACTTAGGTGGGGTGGGGGAGAGTGGGGGGCTTAGGGGGGGAGGGGGGGAAGAGAGGGCTTGGGGGTGGGAAAGACGGGAAGGCATGTGGGAGAAGGGAGGGCTTGGGGGATGGGGGAGAAGGGAGGTCCTGGGGAGTGGGAGAAGGGGGGTGAGTGGGAGGAGGGGGGTGGGTGGGGGGAGGGTGCCCTAGGTGGGTACTTAGTGGGGGGCTGACAGGGGATGGGGCAGGTTGGGTGTCTGTTGGGTAGAATGTGGGGGCGGTGCCCCAATCCCTGTGGCTGTTGCACTGTTTGAGGAGGGTTCTCCACTTCCCTCTGGGATTGTAGGGTTCTGGGTTGTGGTACTCTGATTTCTTTCTCTCTCCCTGCGCTCCTTCCTTGCGTCTGCTGTCCGTATTCTCTCTTCCCTTGTCATATCCCTCTGCAGGAATACTTTTTTTGAACTTCTCTACACCTGCTAGACAGCACTTCCTTGCTAACAGTTCCTCTTTCGTGATTTCGCTCATGAATACCACCTTTATCATTCGGTCCCTGTCCTTGTTGAACTTTCCAAGCCTGAAAACCTTTTCAACATTTTGGTCAGTTCCCTCCATCCTTACCTCTTTAAGGATCTCGGTAACTGCGTTTTTGTCCTTGTCTCTCCGCTCCTTTGGGCTGGTCTCTGTTTGCTCTTTAATGCCTGCTACTACTACAGCTCTTCTCTCTATCAGCCGGCTAGTTCATCTAGCTGCTTCCTGAGAAGAAGCCACTTCCATGGCAACTTCCTTAACTGCAGACCTAGCTTCAGGGCTCTTCCTGTTCCCCCCCATCCTCTGTGTTTGTTCCAGCTGCGATTGTCCTCCTGCGTTTGCAAGCCCGAATTCGTCCGAGTTCGTTTGTGTGTGTGTGTGTGTGTGTGTACTCACCTAATTGTACTCACCTAATTGTGCTTGCGGGGGTTGAGCTTTGGCTCTTTGGTCCCGCCTCTCAACTGTCAATCAACTGGTGTACAGATTCCTGATTCCTGAGTGTGTGTGTTTGTGTGTGTGTGTGTGTGTGTGTGTTTACTAGTTGTGTTTTTGCGGGGGTTGAGCTTTGCTCTTTCGGCCCGCCTCTCAACTGTCAATCAACTGATTACTAACTACTAACTTACTAACTACTTTTTTTTTTTTCCCACACCACACACACCCCAGGAAGCAGCCCGTGACAGCTGACTAACTCCCAGGTACCTATTTACTGCTAGGTAACAGGGGCACTTAGGGTGAAAGAAACTTTGCCCATTTGTTTCTGCCTCGTGCGGGAATCGAACCCGCGCCACAGAATTGCGAGTCCTGCGCGCTATCCACCAGGCTACGAGGCCCCGAGGTGTGTGTGTGTGTGTGTGTGTGTGTGTATGTGTGTGTGTCTGTGTGTTTGTGTAAATCACGAAAGTTAACACGTGATGAAAAATGTGACAGTGTCAAACCATGGAGGAAGAATTGAAACAGGAATTTCCTTAAGTACTTTCGTATATTAATGTATCTTCAGAAGGAATGATTTTCATTCCTTCTGAATGAAAATCAAAATATAATTATATTTTGTTGTAAAAAATGACAGAATTACTGCTTTAGAGAATAACCACAGTGAAAATCAGGAATTATTTTCGATATATAAAATGTGAAGAAGCTTATGAGTGAAAACATATTCATTAATACCTCTTGCTTAAGGCAGGAACAAGAGGACTCTTCTTCTGTCCTACAGAAGCCATGATGTTTGGCAGCAACCTCTCCCTGGACGAGTAGTAGTCACAAGATCCTGTACAAATCTCAATGGTCAGATCTCAACAGGTTTACACTATTGCAATTAATTTATTTTAATCTAATTGTTATTATTATATTAATACTATATGAAAGAATGTCTGTTTGTCTGCATCTCTACATGGCAGTTCAAAGTTTGAGCTGGCCACACCCAAATTTGTAGGGAAAATTATCTGGGATATGGGACTGGCATAGGCTTACGTAGGCTTACGTTAAATGATTTACGAAATATTATTAATTATTCACAAACCCTCTGTGGGGAATCTACCATGATTGATTTGATTATTAATTCAAGAGATTGTATTTAATTGTATTTATTAATTGCGAGCTGATTATATTTTTATAACTTATTATCACCAGTAAACTTCCCATCACACATTTTAGAGTGGTTTCATATTTTAATCATACCGTAATTAAATGATATATTTAATTACTAATGGGATAAATTACACTGATATGGGTTAGTTATAAATTATAAAGTCTCAGCTGTTTTGGTAGTGTTGATTATCCATCCAACATCAGATTTCCTGGACATGTGTACTTTATACTGAACAGGTATTATTGGCTATCTTGTGGTCCTGGTATGTACCAGCTCAAATGTGGTCTCATCAACCCGTCCTCTTAAAATTAACGTCGCTTTTCGCTCGTATGCACGCTATGGCCACAAATGGACGTAATTTGAAATGAAATCAGCATAAGAAAGTGATGTACTCTCCCGTTTTCTGGGACAGCAGTGGAGATCAGGAATCTTCCTCTGCCTTATTCGGTAAGGTTTGGAGAGGATACTTTCCATTATCGGTTTTCATGACATTTTGAAACTTTAGGATAATTTCCTGCCCTCCTAATCTGCCAGAGAATCCTTAACTTACTGCAAAAAAAAACTCCAATTTTTTTTTTTAATTTGTTTCATTTTCAAATTACGTCCATTTTCGGCTATTCGGGCAAACGGCCATATTCAGACGTAATTTGTAAGAGGACAATTTGGTCTCATGCAGTCACAATTTACCTTCCAACAAGTTACATCGTAAAAACTGACAATAACATGTAGAAAACAGGCGTTACACATGAAATTAGGATATAAATAATGTATTACAGCTTACCCTTGTGAATGGTGTTTCCCTACAGCATAACAATAAATTCATAAACTAATTAATGGCAAAACGTTACGTGTAATAGAATAAACAGAAAGCTGCACTTTCCTTGCTTCAAATCTTGCCAACAATTAGTGGCTATAGTCAATCACTTTGCATTCTGAGACTTGCTGGTAGAGTTTCTGGGCTGTGGGAGGCCCATTCTGGTCAATTTTCACCACAACCTCACTCAATGCTGCCTTCCTCCCTCCTCAGGCGTCAACTTGAGGTGCAAAATTTATCGAGAAGGGTAAAGAGGGTTTTGCGTAATCTCACAGCGGTATTGAGTGTATAATTAATTGAGATGGTTAATTTTATTGGGTTACCAGCTCTGAGACCGGTGGATTTTATATTAAATTAGCCAGAAACATTTGGTAATGAGTTGTAGTGGTCCCAGGGTATATTAATCCCGTTTGCGGTAAAAAATATGGCTAACTAATGTATTTATTAGTTACTTGAACTCATGGAAATTAACAGCATTTCATGGCTGTTACATTACAATATTATATTTGATGTGGGAATTCCCCTCCGCCCCCCCTTGCCATCCACCCGATTCTCAAAGATTCAATTTAGGTCAAATGGAAATTACCTGTTTAAATGACTGAAGAACCTTCTCGTCATCAGAGAAAAGTAATCTTTAAATACATAAATTGGAGAAGCTGATGTTCAGGGGCAGGAGAGAATGTTGAGGGGGTAAGGGAGAAAGGTCGGTGGGCGAAGGGAGTGGGAAGGACGAGGGGAGGGGAGAAGGTGAAGTGGGGGATTGGGATGGACATGAGGAGGGAGAGGGCTCCCATGCACCTCCATATTACACCGCCCCCCCCCCCCCAGTCATATTTTATAAAAGGGAACATGAGGAAGTTATGGAAGGGAGGGGGTGTAAGGAAGGACGACGGGAAAGGGTTGTGAGGATAATGAGAGGGGGTTAGAGAACTTCTGAGAAGACCAGAGGAGAGGGGGGTGGGGGTAAGGACAAGGGGAGGAGGAAAGTGTGGAGAGGTGAGGGAAGGTGGAATGGGTGGGGAGGACGATCTAGAGGCCTAATAGGAAAGATCTCAGTAGCAGGAATCCGCTGCCTAACTGAGATTGTATACTTTCCCTGCGTTCCTCTAAAGAACACAGAAATTAGTGATCCACGCCCTTGTCAAATAAATCGCCAACCACACTAGCCGTTGGTCCTATAGTTCCTATAGTGGAATCATCTTATAGTTGGCATCTACATATTTTTATAACTTCGCATTTTTCCTGTAGTTTTGCACCTATCTACTGATTACAAATTATGTTATTTACATCTGGTTTTTAACCCACACCCAATATCCATGAATTCTCAGGTCATAAATGCTTTTTTGTGTTTATTCTTAAGTGGGAGATTGAAGTTGGGAATAGGTAAAGTGGGGTGACTAAAATAACATGCAAATAGCAGGCTAAATTATAACAGTGTGACATTAACATGCTTCCATTATTTGCAACATCATATATCTCGACATTCCAACCACTTTGCTAAACATCACACTCGAAGTATTTCTAAATAAAATATTTCAATGATATTCAGTTTCCTTCATTGTTTTATTCAACATTGTAAGCACAGCCTGATCGGAATTTTGTTGAAATAAAGTTATTTTTGTTTTTACTGAGGAATGGTTAAAGTAAAAATACGTTATTTAAATGTTCCTCGCTGAATACACATGTAAAATCATATCAAGTATCATCCCTATATCTACTTCATCTTAAATATAGTCACCATCTTCTGTGGGCGACCAATAACCATGAAAATAATTCAACATGTAACTATGAATAATTATTAAGCATAATTAGAGTTGTTAGAATATCATAAATGAATGCTTTTGTGTTCAGGTTAAGACTTATTAATCGTAGGAGGTATATTAACGCAACTACTGTAGTTTACTAACCAATCAGTAAGTATGCAGCAGTCCTGAACATAACTGAGAACTAAAGAAAAACTCAGTGTATAGACATCGAGATGCGGGGGACACCCATTGCTGTACTTATTCCTTATGTACTGATGATTATACCTATATGATGGAGCAGCGTTTATACTTAACATATGGAGTATTTCCACAACAATTATTCATTCATTAGTGAAGATTTTAATATTTTAGAAAGAACGCATATCATACCTGATTTATGCATCTTACACATCGTCTAGGTTTGAAAACCATTCCCATAGCCAAATGATGCAGCTTTTACTGACATTAAACAATTTCTTTAACATGAATTTACACAAGATTTCATGTGTTTAAGGTAATCGGTTATATTCTGTTATTAATGACTGCGTTTGCAACAGATGTGTGACTGTAAATGCATATTTTCAATAGTTAATGATAATCTAGCCTACTACAGCTAATTAATTTTTCCATTGCCGTTCGGCATGAGAACAACACTGGAATACCTGTGTGAGAAAACTCTTTGCTGATGATCATGTCGACGAGGATCTCATTCCCGACGAGAGCGTGGTGCCCGTCACTCAGCAGAGCTGCAGCGTTGTGCAGGAATTCGTAGGTGTTGCTGTACTCCATGCGTCCCCTGGAGCCAGCCTCGGACACCTCGTGGTATATCCCAAATTGGACAGTCTGGAAAAGCACAAAGAATCCTTTCCTTTAAGAGAGAGAAAGAGAGGCAGTCAGAGGCAGACGATAGAGAAACGTCGTCGTTTAGGTCCGTCCTGGACCATTATGAATTCCTCACACACGTCTTGCTAATGGTTTAGAACGGACCGAAACATCGTCGTTTCTCCATTTTCTGATATATGATTTGGTCATCAGAGGCAGTCAGACACAGAGAGATAAGTTTTATTTTGACTGGAGGTAAATTATGTGCATCTAGTTATAAAAGTTTGTTAATTTGCAATGTTTCCTTCCGTATGCAGAGTCAGACATTCAAACAATCCCATAAAATGAGACACTTGCAAGTTCCAATTTCTAACTGATTCACTAAGAATTACCATTTAAAGAATTAGTTTAGTTTATATATTAAAACTATAAATATATTTGTAATTATATGGTACAAATTTTCCCCAATGGGAACGTTTAAGATCTTAATTATAAGCGTTCTTTTATAATCAATGATGTGAAAATATTCACTTTTTTATTTTAACTTTTAGTGGGCCAGTCAGAGGCATGGGGTCCGTGCAGGAATATCCCTGCAAAAAAATTTATTGATTTGTAGTTTTATATATCCTACATGATACTATCAATATATACAATTTATATGGTAATTTAATACAATCAAAGAATATAAACACAAATCCAAGTACACTATCGCGATTATTGCCAATGCTTACTAATTATGTTCTGAAATTTTTATACGTATACATCGACTGAGAGCGAAACTATGTAAAGATTTGGATGACCAAATATTACGAAACAAATTTAATAGGACTAATATACATTTCTTATCGATCTTTTATGAAAAACGAATCAAGTTTGACTTGAAACTGTTTGTGCATCTGTAATTTTGTCACATGTTGAAGAAATGTAGAATATTGGTTAACCAAATTAAAAAAACGTTTATGGTTTAATTTAAATTTAAATCGGGCAAAATTCAACAGTGCTTACCCAATCATCAAGTCATTTTGTTCTGGGCTACTTTGTGGCTATTGCAAACAACTCATCGAAATGTGACACATACATACCAATGACATTTTTCTTTTTTTGTAATGCCAAGTTCCAGTTGATAATAATCGAAAACTGGTTAAAGAAACACATCTTAGTGAATGAAAAAAGTAGTCCGTGTTAATTTTATACAGCAGTTGCCAAGAATGTTAGTTTATAGTTAGAACAATTAGCGCAACATTCTGATAAAAATAAGATTAACCACTACAATGCAAGAATTGCCCACTTAGTACGTTGAGTTTGAACAATATCATTCCAAGTTCAAAATACGATTTCAAAAACGTTTATTTTTTTTTAATGATCACAGGCTTCAGGAGGAAACAAGGATTGGTTGCCATTTTCAAACGACAGCTGTCAAGTGGAAAAGAAACATAATATAGTGATAATTATCTGGAACATTAGCATTAAATAACATAGAAGCTGTTTTGCAAATGTCGCATGAAGACACAAACAAGTGAGATATTACAGATGAACATACACGGAAAAACTCCACATTTGGTGAGTTGCTGAGCCATATCATGATGGCAGAGGAGTCGTCCAGCAGGTGGCGGAGAGTCTGGTATGGCTGTTTGATGTGTCTCACGGCCAGACCTGACATAAGGTTACCGGAGTAGCTCTTGACCAGTACCTGTGCTACCATCATCATCCAAAGCAGAAACACCAGTCGCCTCCACCACCACCGGCCCGATACCAAGCAGTCTGGAGTAGGGTAAGTAGCAAGAGGTCACTCGTTCAACCAACATTCTAGTTCACATTTGTCATGTACAAAGTGAAACAACTCGCTTTTATTTACCTGCTAGAAATTTTTACAACAAGTAGTTTTGAAGTAACTACATTTTATATTGAATAGTTAATTTTATAAATACAGAATTGATAACACAAACGATAAAATACATAACTCATTCATGTATAACTACTAACAAAATACAATAAAAGCAGAAATGCTGTACCAACCTTGTTGTAACAAAGCACTAATCAAACGGAAGGAATCAATTTCCAAGTTTTTATCTGTTATGTTATTAATGGATAAGAAGGAGGAGGCGAGGACCAACGAGAGAGACAGCACCAGTAGCGTCGCCATGGTGGCTGCCCACACAAGAGGTTCCAGAGGGAAGAGGAAGCCCCATGGGTCCACCTCTGGTCGACCTCGAGTGCCCAGGATCTTAGAGTACTGTATAGTTATTGGCCACATGAAGTCCACCACCTTGGCCGAGGCAGGAGACACACCTATTGGGCCTAGCGCGAAGTCGGCCTCCTCAAGAGATACAAGAACGTAAAAAAATTCAATTGGATTTGTTATGTTATATAAATGAATATATATATATATATATATATATATATATATATATATACATATATATATATATATATATATATATATATATATATATATATATATATATATATATATATATATATATGTCGTACCTAGTAGCCAGAACGCACTTCTCAGCCTACTATGCTAGGCCCGATTTGCCTAATAAGCCATGTTTTCATGAATTAATTGTTTTTCGACTACCTAACCTACCTAACCTAACCTAACCTAACGTTTTCGGCTACCTAACCTAACCTAACCTATAAAGATAGGTTAGGTTAGGTTAGGTAGGGTTGGTTAGGTTAGGTTAAGGTGAGTTTCTTTCACCTTATGCCCCTGTTACCTAGCAGTAAAATAGGTACCTGGGTGTTAGCCAGCTGTCACGGGCTGCTTCCTGGGGGTGGAGGCCTGGTCGAGGACCGGGCCGCGGGGACATTAAAGCCCCGAAATCATCTCAAGATAACCTCAAGATATATATATATATATATATATATATATATATATATATATATATATATATATATATATATATATATATATATATATATATATATATATATATATATATATATATATATATATATATATATGACAATGTCAGACCACGGAGGAAAATTGAAACAGGAAATTTCCTTAAGTACTTTCGTATATTAAATACATCTTCAGAAGGTCATTTTACAGATCGAGTGATGGGTATAAATAGGCAGGAGAGAGTGGTGAAGTAAGGTGAGGTACAATACTTGGACAACGCAGAAGGCCCATTGGCCCATCAGATGCACCCAATTAGCCCATCCGATGTAGCCCAATGGCCCATCTGATACAGCAGACATACAAGCATAATACATAGGTAATTATAACATAAAGAGGTAAATATATACAATAAATTAGTGAGACAAATGTTTTTCAATGATTCTACTTAAATCGCCCTTTAGCTGATCTATTAGAAATGGATCTAAGTTATATAGACCACTGCTAATATTCAAATTACTTTCTTTGGTGATCTGTATCAAAGCGGATTCAATTATGTTTCTGTTATAGGTGCTTTTACAATTTGTTATTGAAGACGCACTCTCCCAATCAATTTGGTGAGCGTTTTCTGACAAATGCACAAACAAAGCATTAGATAATTGGCCATGTCTTACAGAGTATTTATGTTGCGATATTCTACATTTTAAATCTTTAGATGTTTGCCCGACATAGAACTTATTACATTCCTTACAAGGTATTTTATAAATGACGCAATTATCACTACGAGGGCTGTTCCTTACTAATAGCTTACCAACAGTGTTTTCGTAGCTAAACATTACATCTATATTAAAAAGTTTCAAGGCCTTGACAATATTCTCAAACCCAGAGAAATATGGTAAACATAACACATTCTTTGGGCGAGTCCTTTCACTGCATACATTATTATAATATGTACGACGAGCTTTGTTACGACAAACTTCCAAAAAATTCAGTGGGTAACAAGGCTTAAGACCAATCGAATCAATATTCTTAAATTCTTCATCTAAGAATTCTGGACTCACAACTCGAAGAGCTCTTAGATACATTGAAGAAAAAATTGACTTTTTTACATTGTATTTATGCCCTGAAAAATAATGAACATAAGATAAATTGTTCGTAGGTTTTCTGTAAACACTAAACTTTAATGAAGAGTTTTCCCTATGAATAAGCACATCTAGGAATGGCAAACATTTATCAATTTCAGTCTCCATAGTAAATTTTATGGAGGTGACTTGGTCATTAAGTTTGGCTACAAATTCGTCTGTGTTTACATCTGAAGGCCAAATACACAAGATATCATCAACATATCTAAACCAAGGAATGATTCCAGGAGTTATTTTTGAAACAAATTTCTTTTCAAAGAATTCCATGTACAGGTTTGAGAGCAATGGCGATAGAGGATTCCCCATTGCTATTCCAAAAGTCTGTAAATAATACTCATTATTAAAGGTAAATTTACATTCTTTAATGCACAACTTAACAAGACTGACAATAATATCAGCAGAAAGAGGTAAGTCATGGCTCATTAGTTCACGAGCAAGATAATCGAGAATATCATCGACCGGTACCTTTGTGAACAAGGAACAAACGTCAAAACTGATTAACTTTACATCAGGAGTGACAGGAACACTATTCAATTTGTTAACTAAATCAAGAGAATTTGTCAAATGAGAAGAGGAGATAGTTCCTAACAAAGGGGACAAGATTTTGGTAAGCCATTTGGAGAGTTTGTAAGAAATGGATCCCACAGAACTGATGATAGGTCTCATGGGATTGTTAGGCTTATGCGTCTTGACAAGACCATATAGATATGGTAATGAAGGTGATGAAGTAGTAAATTGATTAAGAAGATCTTTATGTTTACTTAACAACTTCCTCAAGCTACTATTGAAGAACTTGATGATGTCCTCAAGAGGATTTTTCCTAAGCTTAGTGTACGTTGAAGAATCTAGGAGGAGATCATTCATTTTCGAAATATATTCCTCCTTGTTTAAAATAACAATAGTGCTGGATTTATCAGCCTTTGTTATATGAATGGAAGAGTCGGCTCTTAACTCCTGTAAGCTTCGTCTGAATCTTTCGGGAAAATTGTTTGTTTGGGGCGTCAACATTGAACCATAAACAATACCTTTAACCAGGTTTAGGTTTTGTGAAGACAGAGAGTTATGTTTTTCAAGCTGTAACAATGAACTAGCAATTTTAACTGCAGAAGGTTGATTTGAAATGGCAAAAGACATACCATAACCCAAAGCAGTAACCACATTTTCACATATCGTTTTGGACGACAGATTCAACACGTTGTTAGGATTAGATTTCTTGTTCCAATCACTATTTTTAATCAAACTTTCTAACTTGCGCTTAAGAATTTTCTGTAACTGATTAATTTTTCCGCGTAAGTCACTATATATTTCATCCATCAGAAGATTTTTCCAGTCCAAAGGTATTGCGTGATGAAAGTTTCTTTTTGCTGTATCCAGGCTTTTGAAAACAGAACGTTCCTTTGATTTTGTAACTTCAATGTGTTTTTTCAAAATGGTAGCACAGAAATCACTAAACGGTTCATCACCTAATTTGAGCAGACGGGCAGGTAGCAGAGACTTGGGTACAACTTGCTCACCAAGACATTGTTTCAGGAATTTGAGGCGGATGCGGGAACAGTGCGCTTTCACTAGTAGGGAAGCGAAGGTGGTCACGAAGGAAGCAGTCTGAGGGAACAGCAAAGCAAAAGAGCACGTGGTTCTCATTATGTGTGTATATCACGAAAATAAACACGTGATTAAGAATGTGACAATGTCAGACCACGGAGGAAAATTGAAACAGGAAATTTCCTTTAGTACTTTCGTATATTAAATACATCTTCAGAAGGTCATATATATATATATATATATATATATATATATATATATATATATATATATATATATATATATATATATATATATATATATATATATATATATATATATATATATATACACTTGGTTAGGTAACAGAAAAAGTTAGGTTAGGTTAGGTTAGGTAGGTTAGGTAGCCGAAAAACATTTAATTCATGAAAACTTGGCTTATTATTATATATATATATATATATATATATATATATATATATATATATATATATATATATATATATATATGTATATATATATATATATATATATATATATATATATATATATATCTATCTATATATATATATATATATATATATATATATATATATATATATATATATATATATATATATATATATATCTATATATATATATATATATATATATATATATATATATATATATATATATATATATCTATATATATATATATATATATATATATATATCTATATATATATATATATATATATATATATATATATATATATATATATATATATATATATATATATATATATATATATATATATATATATATATATATATATATATATATATATATATGTCGTACCTAGTAGCCAGAACGCACTTCTCAGCCTACTATGCAGAGCCCGATTTGCCTAATAAGCCAAGTTTTCATGAATTAATTGTTTTTCGACTACCTAACCTACCTAACCTAACCTAACCTAACTTTTTCGGCTACCTAACCGAACCTAACCTATAAAGATAGGTTAGGTTAGGTTAGGTAGGGTTGGTTAGGTTCGGTCATATATCTACGTTAATTTTAACTCCAATAAAAAAAAATTGACATCATACATAATGAAATTGGTAGCTTTATCATTTCATAAGAAAAAAATTAGAGAAAATATATTAATTCAGGAAAACTTGGCTTATTAGGCAAATTGGGCCTTGCATAGTAGGCCAAAAAGTGCGTTCTGGCTACTAGGTACGACATATATATATATATGCTGTCCGGTCGGCCGAGCATATATATATATATATATGTCGTACCTAGTAGCCAGAACGCACTTCTCAGCCTACTATGCAAGGCCCGATTTGCCTAATAAGCCAAGTTTTCCTGAATTAATATATTTTCTCTAATTTTTTTCTTATGAAATGATAAAGCTACTCATTTCAATATGTATGAGGTCAATTTTTTTTTATTGGCGTTAAAATCGACGTAGATATATGACCGAACCTAACCAACCCTACCTAACCTAACCTAGCCTACCATTATAGGTTAGGTTAGGTTAGGTAACAGAAAAAGTTAGGTTAGGTTAGGTTAGGTAGGTTAGGTAGCCGAAAAACATTTAATTCATGAAAACTTGGCTTATTAGGCAAATCTTGTCTTGCATAGTAGGCTGAGAAGTGCGTTCTGGCTACTAGGTACGACATATATATATATATATATATATATATATATATATATATATGTCGTACCTAGTAGCCAGAACTCACTTCTCAGCCTACTATTCAAGGCCCGATTTGCCTAATAAGCCAAGTTTTCCTGAATTAATTTATTTACTATAATTTTTTTCTTATGAAATGATAAAGCTACCCCTTTTCACTATGTATGAGGTCAATTTTTTTTTATTGGAGTTAAAATTAACGTAGATATATGACCGAACCTAACCAACCCTACCTAACCTAACCTAACCTATATATATAGGTAAGGTTAGGTTAGGTAGCCAAAAAAAGCTAGGTTAGGTTAGGGTAGGTAGGTTAGGTAGACGAAAAAACATTAATTCATGAAAACTTGGCTTATTAGGCAAATCGGGCCTTGCATAGTTGGCTCAGAAGTGAGTTCTGGCTACTAGGTACGACATATATATATATATATATATATATATATATATATATATATATATATATATATATATATATATATATATATATATATATATGTATATATATATATATATGTCGTACCTAGTAGCCAGAACTCACTTCTCAGCCTACTATTCAAGGCCCGATTTGCCTAATAAGCCAAGTTTTCCTGAATTAATATATCTACTATAATTTTTTTCTTATGAAATGATAAAGCTACCCTTTTCACTATGTATGAGGTCAATTTTTTTTGATTGGAGTTAAAATTAACGTAGATATATGACCGAACCTAACCAACCCTACCTAACCTAACCTAACCTATATATATAGGTAAGGTTAGGTTAGGTAGCCAAAAAAAGCTAGGTTAGGTTAGGTTAGGTAGGTTAGGTAGACGAAAAAACATTAATTCATGAAAACTTGGCTTATTAGGCAAATCGGGCCTTGCATAGTAGGCTGAGAAGTGAGTTCTGGCTACTAGGTACGACATATATATATATATATATATATATATATATATATATATATATATATATATATATATATATATATATATATATATATATATATATATATATATATATATACCTAACCTAACCTAACCTAACTTTTTCGGCTACCTAACCTAACCTAACCTATAAAGATAGGTTAGGTTAGGTAGGGTTGGTTAGGTTCGGTCATATATCTACGTTAATTTTCACTCCAATAAAAAAAAATTTACCTCATTCATAATGAAATGGGTAGCTTTATCATTTCATAAGAAAAAAAATGGAGAAAATATAATAATTCAGGAAAACTTGGCATAATAGGCAAATCGGGCCTTGCATAGTAGGCTGAGAAGTGCGTTCTGGCTACTAGGTACGACATATATATATATATAAATATATATATATATATATATGTCGTACCTAATAGCCAGAATGCACTTCTCTGCCTACTATGCAAGGCCCGATTTGCCTAATAAGCCAAGTTTTCATGAATTAATTGTTTTTCGACTACCTAACCTACCTAACCAAACCTAACCTAATTTTTTCGGCTACCTAACCTAACCTAACCTAAAAAGATAGGTTAGGTTAGGTTAGGTAGGGTTGGTTAGGTTTGGTCATATATCTACGTTATTTTTAACTCCAATAAAAAAATATTGACCTCATACATAATGAAATGGGAAGCTTTATCATCTCATAAGAAAAAAAAATTAGAAAATATAATAATTCAGGAAAACTTGGCTTATTAGGCAAATCGGGCCTTGCATAGTAGGCCAAGAAGTGCGTTCTGGCTACTAGGTACGACATATATATATATATATATATATATATATATATATATATATATATATATATATATATATATATATATATATATATATATATATATACATATGTATATATATATATATATATATATATATATATATATATATATATATATATATATATATATATATATATATATATATATATATATATATATATATATATATATATATACATATATATATATATATATATATATATATATATATATATATATATATATATATATATATATATATATATATATATAT
>NC_091167.1:49125045-49177545 GCF_040958095.1 Procambarus clarkii
CATGACTGTTACATCTAGAAAGGGCAGCTTCCCATCCTTCTCCATCTCGTAAGTGAAACGCAACACAGAATTCTGCTCAAACGCCTCCTTCAGCTCCTGCAGATGTCTGACATCAGGTACCTGTGTAAAAATGTCGTCAACATACCTGCAGTATATGGCCGGTTTCAAGTTCATGTCGACTAAGACCTTTTGCTCGATGGTACCCATGTAGAAGTTCGCAAACAGGACACCTAGAGGAGAACCCATGGCGACCCCCATCTACTTGCTAATACATGTGCCCATTCGGGCTCAAGAAGGGTGCCTCTTTAGTACAAGCCTGGAGTAGTTTCCTTAGAATCTTTTATTTATATACATGTCGTACCTAGTAGCCAGATTGCAGTTCTTGGCCTACTATGCAAAGCCCGATTTACCTAATAATCCAAATTTTCCTAAATTTCAATATTTTTGTAAATTTTTTCTTAGGAAACTATAAAGCTATCCATTTCAATATGTATGAGTTAATTTTTATAAATTTGAATTACAACTAACGGAGATATATGACTGAACCCAACCTAACCTAACCTAAATCTTAATCTAACCTAAACTTACATAACTAAATCAATACTCTATGTTCTTAATATAATATATTAAAAATATTTAAAAGGAGCCAACTTGAAACATTTTATTGAAAATAAAGAAAGTCACTCGGCCTATATATATATATATATATATATATATATATATATATATATATATATGTATATATATATATATATATATATATATATATATATATATATATATATATATATATACATAACTGTAAACCCACATCCCAGAAGTGACTCGAACCCATACTGCCAGAAGCACTCTGCTACTGATGTACAGGATCCCTTAACCACTCGACCATCACGACTGGACAAACGAGGATGGTAGCCGAGGCTAATTCCCCATCCTCCCGCTGGCACTCTGATGGTAATCTTAGGCATGGTATTTTATCAAATCACCTCATTCTTTGGGGCACACGTGAGGAACACAAATGCAAACAAGCCTGAATGGCCTCCAGGCATATATGCAACTGAAAACTCACACCCCAGAAGTGACTGGAACCCATACTGCTAGAAGCACTCTGCAACTGATGTACAGGATCCCTTAACCACTCGACCGGACAAAAGAGGATGGTAGCCGAGGCTAATTCCCCATCCTCCCGCTGGCACTCTGATGGTAATCTAGGGGGTGGTATTTCATCAAATTACCTCATTCTTTGGGGCACACGTGAGGAACACAAATGCGAATATATATTCAGTTGCATATGTGCCTGGAGACCGTTCAGACTTGTTCGCATTTGTGTTTTTTTGCAAATTTTCACACAACGTTTCATTCGCATCTGAGCGGGTTTTTATATTCATACTATATAGGTGTCACGTCTGTGATGGGAAAAAACATGCTTTAAATAAGAAAAAACAGTTTTTTTCATGTGTTTTTCATGTGAGGGAAATTTTCGAATCCTCTTTACCGATGGCTTTGAAATTTTTACACAACGTTGCATTTGAATAGGCACGTCTTTTTATATATCTACAATATACATGCCTCACCTGTGACAGGGAAAAAAATGCTTATTTTGAAAAACAGCGCCATCTGTAGGACGTATGAGCAACACATGCTGTAATCTCCAAAAGTTCTTCACTTATTGCTTTGATATCTTGACACGACCTTCCTTTCGAATGCGTGTGTGTTTTGTTATACCTACTATTTAGATGCCACACTTGTGACAGGTAAAAACATGCAGTTTTTGAAAAACAGCGCCATCTGTTGCACGTAAGAGCAACATACGCTATGCAAGATATGTTATGATTTAATTTCAATGTTTCAGATTGCATTGATATATTGAATTTTCATATATTTTTATTTATTTTCATTTTGATTTAATTATTTTGTGTGACATTGCGTTGGAATTGAGCTGTGTTGTTTACCATACCGTTCATTTCATGGGTATAGCTAATTTGATTCGTTTTTCATTTCATTTTCATTGCGGTTTTTTATCTATTCTTATTTTTCAGTGCAATTGGTAGTGAGATTGAGCTGTGTCGATTGATCTGCGTTTGAATTGAAATATTTCGTTAGTATTTTTTGTTTTTGTTTTGAAAACAAGAAAATGGACAACACGTTTATTTCACAGCTACAAATGTGCAACAAACTGATATGAATCCACCGGCTACAGCGTTAACTGCTTACTTCACGTTATGTCAAAATGACACTTTTGCGAAAATATTGCTGTATTCGGAAGTGCCTACGTATTACACATGGAATGCGAGTAGAAAATCATTTGAATGATGTAAACGACGAGAGCGAGTCGACGAACAACCTGGCATACTCAAACTACGATAGGCAGACTGTACAACTTGCATTCCAATCCAGATGAATGCTTCTTTCTTCGCAAGCTATTGGAAAATGTGCCAGGTCCAATGTCTTTCCAGCAACTGAGATTTGTCAGCGGCGTAACACATGCCACTTTCCGTAGTGCATGTCAAGCTCTGAATTTATTGGAGAATGATCGACACTGGAATGTGTGCATTAATGACGCCTCCAACACGTCACATCCAAATCAAATTCGTGCATTGTTTGCAATCATATTGACCACCGGCTCTCCTTTATCTTCAACAGAGTATGGGAGAAACAAATCGCACATTACTGAAGATATTGTCAGTCGAATACCCAAGGAAAATTCAAATATGAACATGAATTTCACATCAGAAATCTATAACGAAGCGTTGATAAGGACTAAAGATTTGTGCTTTGAAATCGCGAACAAAGTTCAAAATTAATTGGGAATTCCATCACCGAATCGATCTGCTGCTGCTTCGTTCGATGTAGAATTGCGTCGTGAACAAAATTACAACATGGGTGATCTGTTGTCGTATGTGCATTCAAATATTCTTAAGCTAGCGCTAGAGCGAAAAGTCATTTACGATCAAATAATTCAAACTGTCAATAACGGGTTTATTGAAATCTTCTCAGATACTTCAGGAGGAACTGTAAAACCTTTCTCATTAGATTGAGTCTGGCATCATTTTGATTCCAAAATGGCATAACCTTAGCTCTTGCATCAGACGGAATAGCTGCGACATTGCTACCAGGTGGAAAAAATGCTACTTCGGCTTTGAAATCGCCATTGAACATGCAATTCATTGAAACTCCCACGTGCATTTCCAAGGCATCCGGCTTGGGAAAAGTATTGTAAAAATGTAAACTGTTTAGGATGAATCCACAATGGCCCACAAAAAATCGCTCAAGGCTCTTGATCGATCATTGCAAGATTTGTGTGCAAACATTAGACCATTTGGGAATGCATTAATATTGTTTGCAGGAGATTTCATGCAAACATTACCTGTAATTCCTCGATCAACACCAGCGGACGAAATAAATGCTTGCCTGAAATACTTTACTTTGTGGCGCCATGTAAAGATGTTAAAATTCTCACATCAATTTCTGGAAATTGGGAACGGAAACGTGGCAGTCACATACAAGTCCGTCGACACTGTGGTGTCGACGGACTTGACAGATGAAGCAGATGAAGCGGTTAATTATCCAAAAGAATTTTTTAATTCACTCGATCTGCCAGGGATACCACCACCGCACGAACTGCAATTAAAAATTGGCGTGCCAATTATCATGTTACGAAATATCAACCAGCCAAAGCTTAGCAACGGCACGCGGCTTGCAGTAAAAAATTATTCAGCAACGTCGTAGAAGCAACAATCTTAACAGGACCTTTCAAAGGTGAACATGTCCTAATTTCTCACATTCCTATGATTCCATCGGAATTGCCATTTCAATTTAAGAGATTGTAATTCCCAATTCGATTGGCGTTTGCAATCACCATCAACAAAGCTCAGGGCCAATCTTTATAATTGTGCGGTTTAGAGCTAGACACGGATTGCTTCTCACAATTATATGTTGCGTGTTCTAGAGTCGGCAATCAGAGAATCTCTATATCTTCACAGACAGTGGAACAAGAAAAAATATTGTATACCCACAAGCATTGTGAAATTAAACATATTAGAAATGGGCATTTTCTCTTTTCTTTCTTTTCCATTTAACTAGACTGAGCCACAGCACCATGTGGTGGGTACAGCTAGTCTATATAAATAAAAGTGGAAATGTTCGTTTGTTCAAAATCGCTAATCTCTGAAAGTACTTCTCCGATTCCTTTGAAATTTTCACACAACGTTCCATTCGCCTCCGAGCAGGTTTTTATATACATACTATATAGATGTCTCGTCTGTGACGGTAAAAAAAACATGCTTTTTCTGAAAAACTGTTTTTCATGTGAGGGAAAACTTCGAAATCTCTATACCGATTGTTTTGAAATTTTGACACAACGTTGCATTCGAATTGGCGCGTATTTTTACATATCTACTATATACATGCCACCTCTATGACAGGTAAGAACATGCGTTTTTGAAAAACAGCGCCATCTTTTGCACATAATAGCAACATGCACGCTATACTAAATATATCACGAATTCCATTTCAATGTTTCCGATTACATTGATATATTTTATTTTCATAGATTTCGATTTATTTTATTTTTTAGTGAATTATTTTGTGTGACATTGTGTTGTTTACCATACCGTTCATTTCGTAAGTATAAGTATAGATGCCACACCTGTGACAGGTAAAACTATGTGTTTCTTGCAAAACAGCGCCATCTGTTGCATGTAAGATCAACACACATGCTATACTAAATATGTTACAATTCCATTTCATTGTTTCTGATTGCATTGATAAATTGAATTTTCATAGATTTTAATTTATTTTCATTTTGATTTAATTATTTTGTGTGAATTGCGCTGGAATTGAGCTGTGTTGTTTACCATACTGTTCATTTCGTGAGTATAGTTAATTTTTTATTTTTTCATATTTTCATTTCATTTTTTAACTGTTTTTCTTATATTTCAGTGCTGGAAACATCAGATCACTTGATGTTCCAATTTTCTGATGGGAACATCAGACTATTTGTGAAGGCATCGGACGAGGGAGTGGGGAATGGTGGAGGTGATGAGGGGGACGGAAGTAAGAGATGGTGGGGAGGACGAGGGGACAAAGGAGGAGGTAATGGTGGGGAAGGACGAGGGGACGGGGGATGGTGGGGACGAGGGGATGGACGAATGGACAATGGTGGGGATGACAAAGAAACAGGGGAGTGGAGCATGCAATATTAATGAGAGGTGGGTGAGCTAATGAATTAATCGTCTCAGCTCAAAAAGTGGGAAGTAATGAACAATATAGGATTAAGTGTAAATAAGTACATATATGAATACCTTTTGTTCTAATGTTATGTAGTATGATTTAATTTCAGAGTGTATTGCTTTGCTAAAGAGACAATTCACACCACCATGAGAGAATGTAACAAAGGAAAAGTGGATGGTGGAGTGGTGGGGAGGTCGAGGAGACGGGTGAGGGGGGGAGGGGAAATGTGGGGAAGACTGGGGGGACAGGGAAGGTTGCTGTTGCTCAGCAACACACATGCGTTGCTGAGTCACAGCAACTCGTGGCCAGGTACTGCTAGTATATATATATATATATATATATATATATATATATATATATATATATATATATATATATATATATATATATATATATATATATATATATATATATATATATATATGTCGTACCTAGTATCCAGAATGCTCTTCTCGGCCTACTATGCAAGGCCCGATTTGCCTAATAAGCCGAGTGATTTTCTTTTTTTCAACAAATTGTTTCTTATTGGTTTATTTGAATTATTGTTATATTATATTAAAAACATAAATTATTGACTTAGTTATGTTAGTTTATGTTAGATTATGCAAGGTTAGGTTAGGTTAGGTAGAGTAGGTTAGGTTCGGTCATATATCTACGTTAGTTTTGACTCAAATTTAAAAAGAGAGATTGAGCCTGCTCTTCCCTACCTAAAGTTACATCAATTCTAGAAGTATAAGATGCTACATTCCATATACGTCACCTGTAGCACAAAACGTTTTGACCAGGAGGCAAAACGTACCCAAGAACCCCCCTACTCCACACACCCTCCACGCCAGCTCATCGTCAAGCAGCAAACTACACATCACAGCCTGCCTGCTCTTGATTGGTGACTCGCCGACCGCGCACCTGCACCCTGCACCTCAGCACTATCTACATGAGTCGACGTCTGAGCCTGAAACAGCCATCAACTTCTGAATATTCTTTGTGCTCTTAGAGTTGACATCTCTCTCTGGCATACTAAGCTCTCTGGCTTTCATATACTAAGGGAGGTCTCAGCTAAAGCCAATATTCTCAGCACCATTTCACCATTATATTTAATTTATTGTGTTTTTGTATTTATCTTTGTCATTTTATTGCACTAGTCATTTACTCGAGATTTGTCTTTATTTTCATTTATGTCTAAAGTAAATATATTAAAGTTTCATTGTTCATACTTTGTGTTTTACGTGTTCTTCCCTCTAACTTACCACAGACAACAGGCAAGCAGTCTATCTTTTTTTTGAAAGTGTGTCCAGGCATTGACACCTGCCATTGGAGGACTGCCGAACATCTATACTCCAACACTTTCCCGTCACATTTAATGGGGGCCTGTCTGGGATGCTTCACTCAGGTACTAGTACCAGAACGTCAATTTGTGGTAAGCGTACTTCGCTTTGCTAAAGTTGCTTTTCAATATTATCATTAATTTTCATATTTATATGGTGCTGTGTGTATTGTGCATTCCGAGAGTAGCATATGGTGAGTGTGGGATAACTTTGGATTACGTGGTGACTGGTGGCCTCAGTCATTTTCTTAATTGGTCATCTCTCCCTCAGTGCTATTAATCGTGTTTACCACCTTTTGTCCCTAGGATATTTCTCATATTATCGGCAGATCATCATTGTGGTACCCTGGTACTTTGGTTTGTCTTAGGGTCAAAGCACCCTATCTTTTGCAATCCGACCGAAGGAGGAAAAGAGGGTCATAGTTCCTCAAGCACGGACTTAGTTGCCGAGTTGGGACCTCAGCAGCAGTTCTCGTCACCAGTTGACACTCGCACCCCTACACGTCGGTCAGAGATGATGATATTTACTTAGGTAGGGAATTAGCTTTCTTTTTACAGAGCACAAAGTTCGCTAATTCTGTAAGTATCATATTTCATTTAGTGGGAAAACCCTTGCTTCTGTCCTATAGAGACTCGGCAAGGTATGCTTACATTCTTGGACTACCTAATTCACTTTTGGAGCAATTAAATGTTTCATTTGTTTTAGAAACTCAGTTTCACTTATTTAGTAGGATTTTCTTGCCCTTATTTTCTTACATTGAGTACCGGGTACAAGATTTCCTGCGACTTTGATTGACTAATCATTTACCATCCTATAATTAACTTTAATTGTTAAAGATTAAAATTCCACAGGATAGTTACCAGTTGCCACGTTATCCTGTTTCTGACATTTACCATATCACAACTATATTCGTTGTACATTTATTTGCTATCTTTCACCATGTTTCGTCTCCAAGCTTTCCGTAACGATCCAGCTGGTGAAATAGGGACATTATGTCGTGCCAAGAGGACTGAATTACAAACTCTTGCACACGAGTATCAACTAGATGTTTCCCATGGAACCAACAAAAATGAATTACATAACTTAATCATGGATCACCTCTTAGATGAAGGGACAATTGACTCTGAAACTCACGAAACTTATTCTATTGCAGATAAACATGAGTTGGCAACTATGAAACTCAAACTAGAACTTGCAAAACTTGAGAGGGAGCAACAGCAAGAAGCTATCCACATGAGGTAACGAGAGGCTGCAATAAGGAAAGAAGAACAAGAAAGAGAGGCGGCCCTGGCGAAAGAAGCTCTACAACTGAGGGAAAGAGAGGCTGCAATGAGGAAAGAAGAAGCTGCAATCAGGAAAGAAGAACAAGAACGAGAGGCGGCCTTAAAAGGAACGTGAGATGGCCCTATTCAGAGAGCGTGAGCGAGTACAGCTTGAAGCAAAACAACGCCACCTGGAGATACAACGCGAGCATGACAAACAGCAAGCGGCTATGGCTATAGAATGTCGTCAACAAGAACTCACGTTGGAAACTATACACCTCACTCAACGCCAGCAAGCTACCGCTAGTCTTCCAGTAAGTTTCAATGTCTCCCATGCAAGTAAGTTAATGCCACCATTCGTTGAGACAGAGATTGATGTCTTTTTTACCACCTTTGAGACCCTTGCTTATCAACTTAGCTGGCCTGCTGATCAATGGTCTACCCTTCTCAGAGTGCATCTTACAGGTAGAGCTGCAGTTACTCTCAGTACCTTAGCGTCTGAGAATGACTACCAGACCCTGAAGCAAGCAGTTTTGGACGCCTACCTTCTCTCCACCGAAAGCTACAGACGAAAATTCCGTGACCATCTAAAAGAAAGTACCACCACCTTTCTAGAATTTGCCAATACCAAGAAAAGAAATTTTATGAAATGGCTGGAAGCAGCACATGTCTCTACATTTGCAGAACTCATCAACCTCATGCTAGTTGAGGAATTCTTTAGACGTGTTCCCCCTTCTGTCCGTTTATATCTAGCAGATAAAGAAGAAACCGACTACATCAAATGTGCGAAGTCGGCTGACACCTACAGCCTCATCCACCGGCTGACACCATCACCACCTCCCAGTAAGAAGTCTTGGTACAGTTACGATAAAGTGAGTACAGAGGAACCGAGCTCACAATTGCATTGTAAGTATTGCAAACTCTGTGGACATACCATAGATAGATGTGTGAAGGCTTAATACAAGAGCAATGAATCTGCTAAACCCAAACAGACTCCTCCTAAATCCGGTAAGCCTGTGATGAATGTTGGTGTTCATGTTAATGATCTTTCTCTCTTCAGGAAACACCTGTATCCTGGAACTGTCTCTACCAACGGTACAGATTCGGAGGGACGTTTCATATTGAAGATCTTGAGGGACACAGCGGCTCTTCAGTCCATTATAATGAAATCGGCTGTGTCTAACGTCACCTACACCGGGGAAACCGTCCTTATCACTGATCTCACTGCTACCACTCCGTATTCCCTCGCCAGAGTCCATCTGGATTGTCCCTTCGTGACCGGTGAAGTCCAAGTCGCCATCAGGCAAAAGCCTTTTCCCATGCCTGGAGTGCAACTTCTCCTAGGCAACGACTTGGCAGAAGATCTGCAACCGCCCAACCTGATCATCACGGACAAACCCCAGGTGTGTACCTCTGTAATGGATAATCCCATCTTTGAATATGTTCCAGCAGAGGTCCAAGAAAGTGATCAAGTTTCTCCTCCGGTTTTGGTGACCACCCGTGCACAATCTGAACGACCGCAACCAGCTGATTCTACTGCTACCGCTGTCCCTCAAAACCCTCAGAATCTACTTCCAAATCTTACCAGTTTGGAGTTCCGTAAGTAACAGAGAGAAGATCAATCATTAACACCATTATTCTTCCAGGCTGAGACTCAACCTGACAGTATCCCTGGGTTCTTCCTAGAGAATGAGTTGCTCTACCGCAGATACAGACCCTGCAATCTGAAGGAGGATGACGATTGGGCCAATGTCGAACAACTAGTGATTCCCACCAGCATACGGCCCAATATTCTACACCTGGCCCACGGAGCTCTTTCTCACTATGGTTTCAACAAAACCTACCACGGAATCAGACAAGACTACTACTGGCCAGGTATGGTAAAAGACGTTAAAAGTACGTACGACAGTGTCATACATGTCAGTTGGCAAGTAAACCTAACATCTCTATTCCTCAGGCTCCACTAAAACCCATCCAGGTGCCTGCAGAACCTTTCCACAGACTCATCATAGACTGTGTTGGTCCTTTACCCCGGACCAGTTCTGGCAACGCTTATATAATAACTATCATGTGTCCTACCACCAGATTCACCATAGCAGTTCTGGTAAAGAACATTACGGCTGCAACAGTGGTGAAACACCTATTGAAGATTTTCACCGAGTATGGATTTCCAAGAGAGGTTCAGAGCGACTGTGGCACCAACTTCACCAGTGATCTCTTCAAGAAGACACTGGAGGAGTTCAACATCACACAGGTACTGTCCAGCCCCTATCATCCTGCTTCACAGGGTTCTCTTGAACGTAGTCATCAGACTATTAAAGCACTCCTAAAGAAATTCTGCAATGACACCTTGAAGGACTGGGATAAACAACTTGATCTCATTATGTGCATTTTCAGAAGTCTCCCCAATGGGTCTCTAGGAGTATCTCCTTATGAGATGCTCTACGGACGTAAGTGCCGTACTCCTCTGAAAGCTTTCAAGGACTCTCTACGTCATGCCACCTTCAGTGACCGACAGAATGTTCCCCAGTTTCTTTAAAACTTGAAACACATTCTAGAGAGAGTACGTAAATTTGCTAATGACAACCTATTGAAAGCCCAGGAGAGGATGAAGACTCATTTTGACCAAAACAGCAAATTAAGGAAATTTGAACCAGGAGACTTCGTGTTGGCATATTTTCTTATCCCAGGTTCTTCATTGCAAAACAAGTTTTCAGGACCTTACCGCATCAAGGAGTGCAGAAACAACCACAGCTACGTTCTTGAGACTCCAGATAGGCGGAGGAAGACCCAGTTGTGCCACGTCAACCTCCTGAAGCAGTATCAAGGTATTCCCCCCACTGTGTTGGTATCAGTCTCTACATTTAAAGGTCCATACCTCCACAGTGAAACCTTCCCTGCTTCTCCCGAAAGCACTAACACTGAGTCGGTACTTTCCAAATCGGAAATCCTACCTGATCTTCATCCCAACTTACAGAACTATAATAGTGCTCCTTTGCCATGTTCTAATCCTATTCTCGCCTCGCCAGATATCACGAAGCCTTTCATCCTTCATGTCGACGCCAGTGGTACCGGTATCGGGGGTGACCTGATACAACAACGAGGCGAGGAGATTCTACCTGTTAGCTACTACAGCTACAAGGAACTACAGCACGATCGAAAGGGAGCTACTCATCGTCCTGAACTTGCAGCACTTCGAACCATACCTGAAAAGTGCTCGGTCTACCACCATCTACTCGGACCACAATCACCTACGCTTCCTGCAGCAAGCCTAATTCAACAATCGACGGCTTCTACGATGGGCTTGATATCTGCAGAATTTCAGCCTGGAGATCTCTACATCAAGGGGTCTGACAACATCATAGCAGACGCCCTCACCAGAGTCTATGAGGTAGAGCCAGCTCCACCTACCACTCTACCTCCCGAAGACGTAAATTCACCCGGAATCACAGGCTTCGGTGGAGAGTTGTGACGATAATCTCTTTCAAGAGAAATTGAGCCTGCTCTTCCCTACCTAAAGTTACGTCAATTCTACAAGCATAAGATGCTACATTCAAGATACATCACCGGTAGCACAAAACGTTTTGACCAGGAGGCAAAATGTACCCAAGAACCCCCCCTACTCCACGCCGGCTCGTCGTCAACCAGCAAACTACCCATCACAGCCTGCCTGCTCCTGATTGGTGACTCGCCGACCGCGCACCTGCATCCTGCACCTCAGCGCCATCTACATGAGTCGACGTCTGAGCCTGAAACAGCAATCATCTTCAGAATATTCTTTGTGCTCTTAGAGTTGACATCTCTCTCTGGCATACTAAGCTCTCTGGCTTTCATATACTAAGGGAGGTCTTAGCTAAAGCCACTATTCTCAGCACCATTACACCATTATATTTAATCTATTGTGTTTTTGTATTTATCTTTGTCATTTTATTGCACTAGTCATTTACCCGAGATATGTCTTTATTTTCATTTATGTTTAAAGTAAATATATTAAAGTTTCATTGTTCATACTTTGTGTTTTACGTGTTCCTCCCTCTAACTTACCACAGACAACAGGCAAGCAGTCTATCTTTTTTTTTGTAAGTGTGACCATGTGTTACGGACCCGAGCCCAGTGTCCGAGCATGGAGCAGTGACGACAGCGCCATCTGTGGGTCAGCTCCCGAAACCCCCTCCAAATGGACAACGCCATCTAGTGAGGACGAGCTATACCGGCCACAGGGGCTGGTTTCCCATCCTGATCAGCTCATAACATAGCCGCTGCTGACCTCTGGTGAGGTGACGGTTAGACAGCAACACCATCTATGGAGTGGATAGGTGGGCGTTTGTGTCTAAGCCTGTGAGTGAGGTGCCCTAGAGTGTAACTAGTACTGATGACGTGTCTGATTACAGAGTCGACCTGGGACTGCTGAATCGGACGGTGGATCAGTCTACCCAACGCAGCCGTAGAACCTCCACGCATTTGCTGCTGAAGCTGTGAGTCACCCCCCGGATGAACACTGTTGTGTTAGCCTGCCTGTGACGTGGCAGTTGAGGAATTGTCGTACCCGGGGCTGACTGGAGGAGAAGACCAGCCACTGGGGTTTTGTGGTGAGGAGAGTGATCTGTGAAATCACACGAGGCTCCTGCCTAGGGCTCGCAATCCTAGTATCGGTCGTGGAGTGGCCTAACTAGCGGAACTGATTGGAACCTGCCAGCTACAGGCTGGATTTGTGGTTGAAGGCCTCCACGACGGTGCCCCCAGTGGAATTGTGATTTGGCTGGCCTGTGGCCAGGGTAGACTCGAGAGAATCAAAGGATTCATCGTGAGGCCACAAGAGGACCAAGGGCTAAGCATCGTTGAGCACCGTGGAACACTCCGCGTCTTCAGGGGAAGACCATATTGTATATAGTGTTTATACCCCCCCCCCCCGTGTGATAATTTATACATTTATTTATAGTGATGGTGATAATTATATATTTAATTTTGTGTAATCGTATCCCTTCCCCTTTAATTTACTTGCGTTACGGAACACACCCCTTGAAAGCCACTACTAACTTGGGGCCGGATACCCTACCTCTAACAACATCAGAGAAAGAACCCAGTTGCGACCCAATAGGGCCGTAACATAATTGGCATCCCCAGCGGGATCCGACCCGTTGTCAAGTATGTTTGACAGGGGTGGTGAAGTGGCGCAATCCCTGTAAATAATTCCCCCTGTGTGTTGTGTGACTATTAGGACGTTATACGTCCTGTGCGGTGCTCGGTGTGATTCAGTGCAATATTGCAGAGCGAGGTGCTCGCTGTGATTAAGTGCAATATTGTGTAGTGCGGTGCCCGGTGTAATTACGTGCAATATTGGCAAGTGAGGCGCTAGGTGCGATAAAGTGCAATATTGACGTAGAACAGTGCTCGGTGCGTTAAGTGCTAAGTGAAAGCGGTGTGTTAAGTGCTAGTGTTCCATTTAAGTGACAATGGCAGAAAAAGCGACCATCGACGATCTGGACGATGTTCAGGCCTTTCTGAACAAGGAGGACTGTCTTGCCAGATTGAAATATCTGGGAAAGCAGGAACTCGTATTAGTGAGTGCCTACCTGGAGATCAAGATACGTGCCAGCGATTCCCGTGTGGAGATCTTGTCCAAGGTTCACCGGCATTTGAAGGCCGAAGAGAAACAGAAAGGCGAGGCACAAATTACAAAAGAAAGTGAAGAAGTAGCTTCCACTGAAAAGGAAGATAAAGGCAGTGACATTGACAGCGATGTAGGTGAGCTGAATATAAGCTTGCTAACTGTAAAAATGCGTGCCTTGGAAATTAATCGCGAGATAGAATGGAAGAAATTAGAAATGGAAAGAGAGAGACAAGATAAAGAAATGGAGATGAGGCGTTTAGAATTAGAAGAAAGGAAAGAGGAGCGAGAAAGAGAGAGAAAGAGAAAAGAAAAGAGAGAGAGAAGAACGAGAAAGAGAAGAGAAACGAGAGAGAGAAGAACGAGAAAGAGAAGAACGAGATAGGCAAGAACGACGAGACAGAGAGGAAAAAGAGAGACATCATGAGCTAGAAGTATTGCGATTAGGTGGTCGGAGGCAAACAACGGACACAAGTATTTTCGATCCGGTAAGGAACATCAAAATGGTCCCGAAGTTCAACGAGAAGGGAGTTTCGAAGTTCTTCGCGGCCTTCGAGAAAGTCGCAGCCTCTTTGGAGTGGCCAAAGGAGAATTGGGCCATCATGATACAGTCTGTCTTGACTGGGAAGGCCCAAATCGCCTACTCCACGTTGTCCCTTGATGACTCTGGCGATTATGACAAGGTGAAGAAGGTAGTGCTCTTGGCGTACCAATTGGTACCTGAGGCATACAGGCAAAAGTTCAGGAACCTGAAAAAGACCTCAGAGCACACGTTCACCGAATTCGCCACAATCAAGGAACGGCTTTTCCAAGAATGGTGTGCCTCTCGGAAGGTGGAGACCAAAGAAGACCTCGAGCAGCTCATACTGTTAGAGGACTTCATAGACTGTCTGTCTGGAGACCTGAAGACATACTTAGAAGAGCAGCAGGTGGAGACCTTGAGTGCGGCAGCCACCATGGCTGAAGAGCACATCCTAACGCATAGGCCTTCTGCTATGTATGTCCCGAGGAATTACCCACGCCGGTTTGACAAACCTCGTCATGACGAAGAGGAGACCCCCGTCCCACAAAGCGCTAAGAAGACGCCCCCAAGTAGCCCTCGAAGGACCAGTCCTAGCAGTCCGAAACAGCGGAGTCCGAGGAGGAATATGGTGTGTTGGACTTGTGGTTCAGAAAGGGCATGTAGCTGCTATGTGCCGAGGCAGAAGAGGTAGCGGTCCACGTAGGGAGGTGATGTTAATGAGCTGTGTGACACCACCAGTAGGAAGCCAGTCTACGACTACTCAGGAAGAACCAAGATTGTTTTCCCCACACACTTCAGGCGGGTATGTAACGAGTGATCATACTGGTAGATCAGTTGTAGTGCTCAGAGATAGTGGAGCAGCCCAGTCCCTGATCGTGAGAAACTCGTTACCCGAGGGAGTGAGTGTGGACGGGAGACAAAAGGTTGTCCTGGTTGGGTTTCCTACGACTCAGTACATCGCCCCCTTAGTGCGATACATCTCGACTCGCCTTACTTCAGCGGCACATGTGCGTTGGCAGTAGTCGATACCTTGCCTATAGCGGGGATTGACGTGGTACTAGCCAACGACTTGGTGACAGATTGGAGCAACAATCATCCCAAGGTTGCGGACGAGTCGGCCGGAACAGCAAGGTCTGAGGTAACAGCAGGCAGTGGTAATGTCCAGGTACAAACAGACCCGGAATTAAATACTATGTTTAATTTGTCCTCTCACCTACAGATTGACAGCATGCTAGCAGAGTCTCCTGATTCTTCTCCCGACGAGGAACATGCGGTTAGGGAAGCAGAAGCGACTGAGCGAGAAGAGAGGCCTCGTGTACAAGCACCCACGGATACCAAAGAGTCTGGAGCGAAGGCACCTGAGTTCTTGCGGTATGGCAAGATACCACGTTCATTGAACCGGCCAGAGAATCCCCAGACGTCGGAGGTATGTGAGGTATGTTCGAAAGGTCTAGTGCCCTCTTCGGTCCATACCAGGCTACTGGATATAGCCGGCTATGGACACGATAAGCTCATGAAACTTGTCCCTAAGTTAACCAAATGTTTCCTAGCGGTATTTTGTTTTATTCTTGTATGTGTTTCAGTAAGGACCAGTGGACGACCCGACAGATGATGGCTCCCATGAACATCGCGAAGAGATCCCAGGGATTGGAGATTTGCACTGCGAGTGTTGCAGTCAAAGGAGGGACCTGGAAGGTGATAATAGATACAGGAGGTACGAGAGATGATTTTATGAGTGACTGTTTCCGACAGGTTGACACACCCTGCATGATTGCCGAGCCTGAATGCTGCATTATGCGGAACGTTGGTCGACCTAACGGTGGCAGAGCAGACACCATCTGCAGTGTATGAGCAGCCCTGTTGGAACTAGGTGTGGGCCTAGTAGAGACGTATGCTGTAAGTACTGACTTGCCCACTGTCGCTGTCACTCTGAATGATCAGACCCCTGTATTCCAGGTTCCCGTCTCCCTGAAGGACCGCCGGACCGGTACCAGAAGTACCGTCTGTGACCAGCTATCATCGGTGCCAAGACACAGGGAAGTGGCGAGTCGCCCCGGATCGCGTCAGTATCGATCCTTACTCGAGACACGTAAGACAATTATGCTCTTGCTTGACATCTCGGTAGAGGTGTGGAAGATCACATCAGGCAGGGCATTGCCTTCCATCTGCAAGTTCCCTTTATGCCAGGGATTCTCCTTAGGACAGTTCTGTGGACAAGACAGCCTCACCACTCCAGTTTATAGTGTACGTGAGTCCGTGTGGAGTTGTATCCACGTACTAATTTGGTTTGTGTTCTTCTTTATAGAACCCCAAACCAAATTCCTTTTGGTGGGGAGGTGTTACGGACCCGAGCCCAGCGTCCGAGCATGGAGCAGTGACGACAGCGCCATCTGTGGGTCAGCTTCAGAAACCCCCTCCAAATGGACGACGCCATCTAGTGAGGACGAGCTATACCGGCCACAGGGGCTGAATTCCCGTCCTGATCAGCTCATAACATAGCCGCTGCTGACCTCTGGTGAGGTGACGCTTAGACAGCAACGCCATCTATGGAGTGGATAGGTGGGCGTTTGTGTCTAAGCCTGTGAGTGAGGTGCCCTAGAGTGTAACTAGTACTGATGACGTGTCTGATTACAGAGTCGACCTGGGACTGCTGAATCGGACAGTGGATCAGTCTACCCAACGCAGCCATAGAACCTCCACGCATTTGCTGCTGAAGCTGTGAGTCACCCCCCGGATGAACACTGTTGTGTTAGCCTGCCTGTGAGGTGGCAGAACCAGGGATTGTCGTACCCGGGGCGGACTGGTGGAGAAGACTAGCCACTGGGGACTTGTGGTGATCTGTGAAATCACACGAGGCTTCTGCCTAGGGCTCGCAACCCTAGTATCGGTCGTGGAGTGGCCTAACCAGCGGAACTGATTGGAACCTGCCAGCTACAGGCTGAATTTGTGGTTGAAGGCCTCCACGACGGTGCCCCAGTTTAACTGTGATTTGGCTGGCCTGTGGCCAGGGTAGACTCGAGAGAATCGAAGGATTCATCGTGAGCCCACAAGAGGACCAAGGGCTAAGCATCGTTGAACACCGTGGAACACTCCGCGTCTTCAGGGGAAGACCATATTGTATATTATAGTGTTTATACCCCCCCCCCCGTGTGATAATTTATATATTTATTTATGGTGATGGTGATAACTATATATTTAATTTTGTGTAATCGTATCCCTTCCCCTTTAATTTACTTGCGTTACGGAACACACCCCTTGAAAGCCACTACTAACTTGGGGCCGGATACCCTACCTCTAACAACATCAGAGAAAGAACCCAGTTGCGACCCAATAGGGCCGTAACACCAGGCATTGGAGGACTGCCGAACATCTATATTCCAACACTTTCCCGTCACAATATATATATAATATCTTACAATATTGTAAGATCTGTTCACTTGAGAATGAACCATGGAGGTTCGAAACGTCGTGCAAATTATACAAATTAGTGTAATACACTCTATAGTAAATCACTTCTTTTCTTCACCTTAAAGTACGAAAATGAGTTTTGGAGAACTCCTATTTCAATTAAGCCCTGATGCTAAGAAAATAGTTAGAGGGATAGAAGCCCTAAACCAGAAAATAATAAATACAGAATATGCGGTCATATTCAATGAAACATGTTTGAAAGAAAACCTGCTGCCAGTATACACCAATATATATATATATATATATATATATATATATATATATATATATATATATATATATATATATATATATCGGGCCTGCTATGCAAGGCCCGATTTGCCTAATAAGCCAAGTTTTCCTGAATTAATATATTTAGTCAAAATTTTTTCTTATGAAATGATAAAGCTACCCATTTCATTATGTATGAGGTCAATTTTTTCGTATTGGAGGTTAAATTAACGTAGATATATGACCGAACCTAACCAACCCTACCTAACCTAACCTATCTTTTTAGGTTAAGTTAGGTTAGGTAGCCGAAAAAGTTAGGTTAGGTAGGTTAGGTAGTCGAAAAAACATTAATTCATGAAAACTTGACTTATTAGGCAAATCGGGCCTTGCATAGTAGGCTGAGAAGTGCGTTCTGGCTACTAGATACGACATATATATACATATATATATATATATATATATATATATATATATATATATATATATATATATATATATATATGTGTGTGTGTGTGTGTGTGTGTGTGTGTGTGTGTGTGTGTGTGTGTGTGTGTGTGTGTGTATGTATATATATATATATATATATATATATATATATATATATATATATATATATATATATATATATATATATATGTCGTACCTAGTAGCCAGAACGCACTTCTCAGCCTACTATGCAAGGCCCGATTTGCCTAATAAGCGAAGTTTTCCTGAATTAATATATTTTCTCTAATTTTTTTCTTATGAAATGATAAAGCTACCCATTTCATTATGTATGAGGTCAATTTATTTTTATTGCAGTTAAAATTAACGTAGATACGAACCTAACCAACCCTACCTAACCTACCCTAACCTATCTTTATAGGTTAGGTTAGGTTAGGTAGCCGAAAACGTTAGGTTAGGTTAGGTTAGGTAGGTTAGGTAGTCGAAAAACAATTAATTCATGAAAACTTGGCTTATTAGGCAAATTGGGCCTTGCATAGTAGGCTGAGAAGTGCGTTCTGGCTACTAGGTACGACATATATATATATATATATATATATATATATATATATATATATATATATATATATATATATATTTATATATATATATATATATTAGTATATTTTGGTAGCAGTCTTTCCTGTAGACATATATTATTAAATATGACCGAAAAAGTAAGATTAATAATTCTAACACGAATTTTCTCAATCTTTCGTACATACGCTTCACTGTTGGAGGTAAATCAAAAATCAATTCTCCAAAATTCATTTTTATTTCTAGTCTGACGCGACACGGGCGCGTTTCGTAAAACTTATTACATTTTCAAAGACTTTAGTTCACAAATACACAACTGAATAGAACGTACGTATCTCCGATTTTATATCTACATTTGAGTGAGGTGGGAGGGGTGATGTGGCATTAACACAAGACAGAACAAGAGGGGATATTAATAGGGTATTAAAAGTATCAACACAAGAAAGAACACAAACAATGGGTATTGAATAGAAGTGTTTGTAGAAAGCCTATTGGTCCATATTTCTTGATGCTTCTATATTGGAGCGGAGTCTTGAGGTAGGTAGAATATAGTTGTGCAATAATTGGCTGTTGATTGCTGGTGTTGACTTCTTGATGTGTAGTGCCTCGCAAACGTCAAGCCGCCTGCTAACGCTGTATCTATCGATGATTTCTGTGTTGTTTACTAGGATTTCTCTGGCGATGGTTTGGTTGTGGGAAGAGATTATATGTTCCTTAATGGAGCCCTGTTGCTTATGCATCGTTAAACGCCTAGAAAGAGATGTTGTTGTCTTGCCTATATACTGGTTTTTTTTTGGAGCTTACAGTCCCCAAGTGGGCATTTGAAGGCATAGACGACGTTAGTCTCTTTTAAAGCGTTCTGTTTTGTGTCTGGAGAGTTTCTCATGAGTAGGCTGGCCGTTTTTCTGGTTTTATAGTAAATCGTCAGTTGTATCCTCTGATTTTTGTCTGTAGGGATAACGTTTCTATTAACAATATCTTTCAGGACCCTTTCCTCCGTTTTATGAGCTGTGGAAAAGAAGTTCCTGTAAAATAGTCTAATAGGGGGTATAGGTGTTGTGTTAGTTGTCTCTTCAGAGGTTGCATGGATTTTCACTTTCCTTCTTATGATGTCTTCGACGAAACCATTGGAGAAGCCGTTGTTGACTAGGACCTGCCTTACCCTACAGAGTTCTTCGTCGACTTGCTTCCATTCTGAGCTGTGGCTGAGAGCACGGTCGACATATGCGTTAACAACACTCCTCTTGTACCTGTCAGGGCAGTCGCTGTTGGCATTTAGGCACATTCCTATGTTTGTTTCCTTAGTGTAGACTGCAGTGTGGAAACTGCAGTGTGGAAACTGAATTTTGGAGAATTGATTTTTGATTTACCTCCAACAGTGAAGCGTAATGTACGAAAGATTGAGAAAATTCGTGTTAGAATTATTAATCTTACTTTTTCGGTCATATTTAATAATATATATATATATATATATATATAACTGAAAACTCACACCCCAGAAGTGACTCGAACCCATACTCCCACAACTGGTATGTACAGGGACGAGATGTACGTCCCTGTACATACCAGTTGTGGGAGTATGGGTTCGAGTCACTTCTGGGGTGTGAGTTTTCAGTTGTATATAGTCCTGGGGACCATTCAGGCTTGTTTGCATATATATATATATATATATATATATATATATATATATATATATATATATATATATATATATATATATATATATATATATATATATATATATATATAATTTTTGTACAACAAATACATTAATTCTTCAGAAACTATTTTGGGATTTGTTTATCTTTTGTTGACTCTCATTAATGTCACTCAGTATGATTTTGTATAATTGTTTACAATAGTTTTCCTTCTTGTAAAATTGTGTTTAATTGGTCAATGATTTAAAAAAAATATATTATTATTTAAAAGCTTTTTAACATTGACAAGTTGCCAGTCATGAGGAATTGCTCTCTACCCAAGCCTCTATTCTCTTGTCACTCATATCCTAAAATTAAGGCACTTGTTTTTTTTAGTTAATAATGACTGTTTAACCTTTCTTAATGTTGTTGGGAGAGGGGTCGAGGCTGACACTTACCTTGTTGGCCACCATGTCTACCAGGCTGCCCCAAAGTCCGTCAGCAGGAATTGCATATTTGTATCTTTAAGAAATTAAGAATATTTATTATTGAAACAAAATACTTTCATGTAACCAAGGTGTTCAATTAAGAGTTTTCATAATAATATAAAGGAGATTCTGAATTTATTTGGTGACATCATCTACTTTACACACGGAGTAATCACACTAACGTGATGTATCAATGAGAAATTTTCTTATCATCTATTGTTTTTATTCATAAGACAAAATGTTATATATATATTACTGTGTAAATTTTCAATGATATTATGTGTATAATGAGAACGTAGATGATAAGAAAATCCATAGGAACCGTGAAGAGGAATCGAACCTAAACGCTGGGTATTTCCAAGTACAAGCCCTATTCAACTGGACCACGACATGGTAAAAGAATTGCAACTTGGGGTTCTATTAAACCCAAATTGTGAGAAAATCACAATTGTTAGAGGATTGTGTGAAACCCTAGTTTGGCTTCAGTGGAAGCCTCAGGAACCCCTGAAACAGGAACATCAAAGGTAGAATTCCTAAAAGACAAAAGTAAGTGTACATGGGAGATTGAGTGAAACCCTAGTTCGGCTTCAGTGGAAGTCTCAGGAATATTCATGGGTTCAGTAGGACCCCAGGTTACAATCTTTTAACCCTATAGTGTCCTAGTTTGCCTCGCCGCAAATACACCTATGAACAGTGTGGATAGGGGCAGCAAGGCAGAGAGCAACTGCAATGCGGAACTCCTGCGGATCAATACGTGGGCCTGTCGCAGACATTGGGACTGCCAAAAGGAAGTCCCCTGCATGGGGAGCTTGCACAGCTCTAAGGCGTGCACGATCATTGGGGGTTGTTGCTGCCTCCAGCAAAGCTGTGGCTTGTCTGTCTACAATGGGGCTGTCAAGGCTGCAATGTTTCTTTGCTTTCGGCATGGTTGGTCTGAGTGCTGGATCTACCATGGCACCCCGTTTCGTGTCGCATTCCGTGTAGAGGGGGTCCTGTATCCCCGCTACATTACTCAGGGTGTCAGGTAGAATTTCCTTAACTATGTCATCTGATGCTGAGGAGGAAGACAGGAAGGCTAGGACAGCAATTTGCGTGGCGGTGTGGACATCCAAGCCACCGAGCCTGACAGGAAGAGTGGCTTGTTTCCACTGGCATTCGTTGAGGGAGAGGTTAACAACTTTTTCTAGCATGGTCTTCAATAAGAGGTCATACTTTTCAATCTTTCGGCAGTCGTAAGATGGGGCGCACCTCAGAAAGTAGGTTAGCCTCGGAAGAGATGGGAATTGAGTGAGGAGATATAAAGCATAGTGGGCATCGATGTCACCTATTCTGTCTTCCATCCTCCAGAGGTCTGTGATTTTCTTATCAAGGATCTCCTCAATGGCGTTAGACCCGGGGGGGGGGGGGGGTCCAAGGAGGGTGCTGTTCTCGGTAAATATATATATATATGTCGTACCTAGTAGCCAGAACGCACTTCTCGGCCTACTATGAAAGGCCCGATTTGCCTAATAAGCCAAGTTTTCCTGAATTAATATATTTTCTCTAATTTTTTTCTTATGAAATGATAAAGCTACCCATTTCATTATGTATGAGGTCAATTTTTTTTTATTGGAGTTAAAATTAACGTAGATATATGACCGAACCTAACCAACCCTACCTAACCTAACCTAACCTATCTTTATAGGTTAGGTTGGAATAGGAAGCCGAAAAAGTTAGGTTAGGTTAGGTTAGGTAGGTTAGGTAGTCGAAAAAACATTAATTCATGAAAACTTGGCTTATTAGGCAAATCGGGCCTTGCATAGTAGGCTGAGAAGTGCGTTCTAGCTACTAGGTACGACATATACATATATATATATATATATATATATATATATATATATATATATATATATATATATATATATATATATGTATGTATATATATATATATATGTATATATGTATATATATATACCTAGTAGCCAGAACGCACTTCTCAGCCTACTATGCAAGGCCCGATTTGCGTAATAAGCCAAGTTTTCATGAATTAATTGTTTTTCGACTACCTAACCTACCTAACCTAACCTAACCTAACTTTTTCGGCTACCTAACCTATAAAGATAGGTCAGGTTAGGTTAGGTAGGGTTGGTTAGGTTCGGTCATATATCTACGTTAATTTTAACTCCAATAAAAAAAATTGACCTCATACATAATGCAATGGGTAGCTTTATCATTTCATAAGAAAAAAAATAGAGAAAATATATTAATATTTAATATATTATATTACATGTAATATATTAATATTTTCTGTATTTACTATCTTCTGATTTAGGGCTTCTATCCCTCTAACTATTTTCTTAGCATCAGGGCTTAGCTGAAATAGGAGTTCTCCAAAACTCATTTTCGTAATTTCAAGGTGAAGAAAAGAAGTGAATTACTATTGAATGTATTACACTTATTTATACAATTTGCACAACGTTTCGAATCTCCATGGTTCATTCTCAATGGAAAAGAATTTTCAGGTTTGGTTGATTTTATACCCGCACTGGGTCAGGTGATAAGACAATAAAGGTGAAAACATGGGGGGGATACATAAGATATAAAGGGAGGTGAAACATAAGAACATAAGAATAGAGGTAACTGCGGAAGGCCTATTGGCCCATACGAGGCAGCTGCTATCCACATACAAAGATTAATCAAGTGTCATTGGCCTGTTATGTTGGACATTGTCTTCTGTGTTGGCATCGTTATGTTCTGGTCTTGTCCTTACTCTCATGGTGGGTAGAGTAAATAGTTCTGTGATTTGGGTGTTCATGGTAGGTTGTTCTATTCTTATGTGAATTGCTTCAAGAATTTGTAATCTTCTTGCATCTTGGGTTTTGTCTATTATACAGGTAATCTTGTTCAACATTTCTCTTGTTAGGGTGATGTCATGGGCTTGTCTCATGTGATTCCTGGGGGCCACCGGATTGAAGATGTCATATCAAACGCCTCATCAGCTTGGTCGACGTCATACCTATGTACTTAGATTGAAGGTTACATCCTTCGTGGGGGCAAGTGTATATGTATACAACGCTTGACTGCTGTAGAGGGTTCTCCGTCGGCTTCGGGCTGTTTTTGATGAGGAGGTCGGAAGTCTTCTTGGTTTTGTAGAATATTTTCAGGTTTATGTTTTGGTTAGGAGTAATGCTTTTTACTCCTTTACGGATTATTTCTTTCATTATTCTTTCCTCTTTTATATGTTCACTGTGCATGGTTGATTTGTAATATAATTTTATTGGAGGTATTGTGGCTTTTGTTCTAGGTTCAGGATTGTACCAACAATCCAAGTGTCTTCTTATAGCAGCGTTTATTTCCGCGTTGCTATATCCATTGTTCACCAATACCTGAGTTACTCTTTCAAACTCTCTACTCACGTTCCTCCATTCAGAGCAGTGGGTAAGCGCTCGACGAATATAAGCATTAGACAACACTGGCTTTGTATCTTTGGGGGCACTCACTTCCACCGTTCAGGCATAATCCTATGTTGGTGGGCTTAGTATATACGTTGGTGCTTAAAGAGGTTCCTGTTTTTGTTATTAGTACGTCCAAGAATGGTAGACTGTTATTTTCACTAATTTCATGTGTAAATCTGAGTACTGACTCTCTCTCTAGATGGCTTTTTAGATCAATTAGTTCATCTGAGTCTTTTACTATTACGAATATGTCATCTACATAACGGCAATATACAGTTGGTTTTTGTCTGCTACTGAAGACCTCTGTCTTCGATGGTTCCCATATAAAAATTAGCAAATAAGACTCCTAAGGGGGAGCCCATTGCTACTCCGTCTATTTGTAAATACATGTCTCCTTGTGGACGGATGAAAGGGGCTTCCTTTGTACATGCTTCGAGAAGACTCTTCAAGTGTGGCTCAGGTATGTCTAATTTGGGGGTGCTCTCGTCTCTGTATACTCTGTCCAGTATCATTCCTATGGTTGTGTCGACTGGGACGTTGGTAAATAGGGATTCGACGTCCAGGGAAGCAATGATTCCATCGGGCTGAGTAGATTTGATTAATTCTAGGAAATCTGCTGATGATTGTAGACTATACTTACTTGGAGTGTATGGAGTTAGAAGTTCATTGAACCTTTTTGCCAGGTAATAGGTTGGAGTTGGTATTTGGTTGATTATAGGGCGTAGTGGGTTACCTGTTTTGTGTGTCTTAACATTGCCATAGGCATATCCTAAACCATTGTCGCCTTGAAGTTTATTGAAATGCACACTGTCTTTCTTTGCGTTGATTGCTGTAATTGTTTTGTTTACCTTCCATTTAAGGTCTTCCACAGGGTTCCTCGTGATTCGTTGAAATTTGGTGTCATTACTAAGGATGTCGCTAATTTTGTTCATATATTCTTGGGTAGGAATCAATTCATATGCTGCTGTCTTGTCGGCTTTTCTAATTGTTACGTCTTTCAGATTTTTTAGTTGTTTTGCTGCTTCTTTGAGTCGTGGGATTAAGATTGTAGATGAATATGTTCCTCGTTTTTCTCCTGCTTCTGCTAGTCGTTCAGCAGGTGATGAACGACAGTGGTGATGACTTTTTTGTTGTCTTCTAGCTTATGGATGTCGTCCAGAAGCATTTCTATTTCCAGGCGTTTTTGATGCATCTTTGGTTTAGATATGAATTGACAATTTAGACCAAGATTTAAGAGGTCTCGTTGATCCTGGGTAAGATCATAAGAAGTCAGGTAAATGTAGCCATCTTTAGGACGAGGGATCTTTAACTGTCCACCGTTTAGGGCTGTTAACTTACGGAGTGTCTTTGTTTCTACACGAGTTTTATGTTGTTGTTTCAGGTTGAATAGTTCACTGTTGACGGTTTGCTTGAGTTGGATAGGGATGTCGTACTGGGTCCATTTGTTTAACAGATGCTCAGCCTGCTCTGTAAAGGTTTAGAGGGCTTCCTTCTTCTTGTTTAGTAGATGCCGTATGAGCTCTTGCCTATACCTATACGTAAACTCTGTATTGTGGACTGCTGGGTCATGTGGGTTTATATTGGTGTATACTGGCAGCAGGTTTTCTTTCAAACATGTCTCATTGAATATGACCGCATATTCTGTATTTACTATCTCGTGATTTAGGGCTTCTATCCCTCTAACTATTTTCTTAGCATCAGGGCTTAGCTGAAATAGGAGTTCTCCAAAACTCATTTTCGTAATTTCAAGGTGAAGAAAAGAAGTGAATTACTATAGAATGTATTACACTTATTTATACAATTTTCACAACGTTTCGAATCTCCAAGGTTCATTCTCAAAGGAAAAGAATTTTCAGGTTTGGTTGATTTTATACCCGCACTGGGTCAGGTGATAAGACAATAAAGGTGAAAACATGGGGGGATACATAAGACATCATAAGAAGGAAGGTGAGACGTTATGCAAACTCTGAAGAGACAACTAACACAACACCTATACCCCCTATTAGACTATTTTACGGGAACTTCTTTTCCACAGCTCATAAAACGGAGGAAAGGGTCCTGAAAGATATTGTTAATAGAAACGTTATCCCTACAGACAAAAATCAGAAGATACAACTGACGATTTACTATAAAACCAAAAAAAGACCAGCCTATTCATGAGAAACTCTCCAGGCACAAATCAGAACGCTTTAAAAGAGACCAACGTCGTCTATGCCTTCAAATGCCCACTTGGGGACTGTAAACCTCAAAGAACTCAGTATATAAGCAAGACAATAACATCTCTTTCCAGGCGATTAACGATGCATGAGCAACAGGGGTCCATTAAGGAACATATAATCTCTTCCCACAACCAGACCATCACCAGAGAAATCTTAGCAAACAACACAAAAATCATCGATAGATACAGCGATAGCAGGCGGCTTGACATCTGCGAGGCTCTACACATCAAGAAGTCAACACCAGCAATCAACAGCGAATTAATGCACAACTTTATTCTACCCACTTCAAGACTCCGCACCAATATAGAAGCATCAAGAAATAGGGACCAATAGGCCCTCTGCAGTTACTTCCATTCTTACCTTCAATTTACCCAATTAATACCCAGTGTTTCGTGTTCTGTCCTGTGTTGAAAGTTTTTTTCACCTCATCCAAAACTGTTGCAACATATCACCTAACCCAAAATGCGAGTATAAAATAAAATGAAAGCTATTTAAATCATAGCATAGTAAGAACTCTGTTTAGTGTTTGCAGGTTATAGTTGTGTGTGTGTAAACTAAAAGTCTTTGAAAATGTGATAAGTTATTACGAAACGCGTTCAAGTGTCGCGTCAGACTAGAAATATAAATGAATTTTGGAAAATTGATTTTTCAATTACCATCAACAGTGAAAAGAAACATAAGAAGCATTGAGAAAATTCGTGTTAGAATTATTAATCTTACTTTTGCGGTCATATTTAATAATATATGTCTACAGGAAAGACTGCTACCAAAATATACTAATATATATATATATTAAGGCAGCCGCTGTGAAGCCGCACGGCAGCCGCTGTGAAGCGGCCGCACGGCAGCCGCTGTGAAGCAGGCTGCCCATGCAGCACGAGCATACATCACAAACATTTCTGATGAAAAGGCCCTGCTCAAACTGGACTTTAAGAATGCCTTCAACATGGTAAGAAGAGATGCAGTACTTTGTGCCGTACATCGCCATTTCCGGCCCCTCTACCCGTTCATACTATCGTGCTACAGTGGCGAGTCAAAACTGCTCTTTGGTGAACATGAAATCAGATCATGTGAAGGTGTTCAGCAAGGTGATCCTCTTGCTCCCCTTCTTTTCTGCTTAGTCTTAAAAGAAATCACCGAAAGCTTGTCCAGCGAGTTCAACATCTGGTTTTTGGATGATGGCACTATAGCTGGCACCGTAGACCACCTCTTGTCAGATATCAGGAAAATAAGGGAGCAAGAAGTAAGCCTGGGTCTCGTCCTGAACCCTTCCAAGTGTGAAGTAGTCTCCTCCAACCCAGACATCGTAGCTAGAATAAGGTCTGCCTTGCCTGGAGCCCATGTCATTAGGGCCGAGAACAGCACCCTCCTTGGAGCTCCCCTCGGGTCTAACGCCATTGAGGAGATCCTCGACAAGAAAATCGCAGACCTTAGGAGGATGGAAGACAGAATAGGTGACATCGATGCCCACGATGCTTTTTATCTCCTCACCAAATGCCTTTCCCTTCCGAGGCTAACCTACTTTCTGAGGTGCGCCCCATCTTACAACAACCCAAAGCTTGACGAGTATGACCTCCTACTGAAGACCATGCTGGAAAAAGTTGTTAACCTCTCCCTCAACGAATGCCAGTGGAAACAAGCCACTCTTCCTGTCAGGCTCGGTGGCTTGGGTGTCCGCACCGCCACCCAAATTGCTGTCCCAGCCTTCCTGTCTTCCTCCTCAGCATCAGATGACCTGGTTAAGGAAATTCTACCTGACACCCTGAGTGATGTAGCTGGGATACAGGACCCCCACTACACGGAATGCGACACGAAATGGGGTGCCATGACAGACCCAGCACTCAGACCAGCCATGCCGAAAGCCAAGAAACAATCCAGTTGGGACAGCCCCATTGTAGACAAAGAAGCCACAGCTTTGCTGGAGGCAGCAACAACCCCCAGTGATCGTGCACGCCTCACAGCTGTGCAGGCTCCCCATGCAGGGGACTTCCTTCTGGCAGTCCCTATGTCTGCGACAGGCACACGTCTTGATCCGCAGGAGCTCCGTATTGCAGTCGCTCTCCGCCTAGCTGCCCCTATCCACAATGTTCACAGGTGTATTTGCGGCGAGGCAGATGCTGACGAATATGGATTGCATGGCCTGCACTGTGGAAAATCGGGTGGTTGGCACACTAGACACGACGAAGTCAACGACATCATTAAAAGAAGCCTTGCCTCTGCTCAGTGTCCAGCGGAGAGAGAGCCCCGCAACCTACTGAACCGTGACTCTGTTAGCTTTGCCGGCCGACCAGACGGAATCACACTGCGTCCGTGGAAGGGTGGCAGGCAGTTAGCATGGGACTATACTTGCGTATCCACCCTGGCAACGACATACATCACCCTCTCTGCCGGCACGGCGGGAGCCGCAGCGACACACAGAGAAAAACAAAAGTCAGTCAAGTACAGGCAATTAGATCAAAGGTACAATTTCGTTCCAATAGGGTCTGAGACCCTAGGCCCATGGGGTGAGAGTGCAAGAAGGTTTCTTAAGGATCTTGGTTCCAAGCTCATTGACACCACAAGAGACCCTAGAGCAGCAAGTTTTCTCTTTCAGCGCCTCAGTGTCGCGATCCAGAGGGGAAATGCCCGCTGCATCCTCGGTTCCTGCCCGGCGTCGGAGGAGTTCGAGGAAATCTACAGCCTCTAGGAAGCGAACTTTTTCTTGTGTCCTCTTAATGTTTATTTTTTGTATAAAATCAGATATGTAACTGTATAACCTTGCATAATAAAGTGTACATCATAATAAATATATATATATATATATATATATATATATATATATATATATATATATATATATATATATATATATATATATATATATATATAAAGCCCTTAACCTCTCTCTCGATGACCTACAGTGGAAACAAGCCTCTCTTCCCGTAAGACTTGGGGGCCTCGGAGTTCGAACAGCAACGCAAATCGCTGTTCCAGCCTTCCTGTCCTCCTTATCAGCATCCGACGACCTTGTGAAGGAAATTCTACCTGCCCACTTACATCAGCTGGCAGGTGTACATGATCCCAATTTTACACGCTGTGCCACAGAGTGGGCCTCTCGTGCAGGCCAATCACCTAAACCACCATCCCCAAAAGCCCACAAGCAATCCAGCTGGGATGGCCCCATTGTAGACCAAGTTGCTGCAGAGTGCCTGGGTGCTGCAACAACGCAACACGACATTGCTCGCCTCACAGCAGTAGCAGCACCACATGCAGGGGATTTCCTGTTAGCAAACCCAATGTCGGCAACTGGCACGCGTCTCACACCACACGCCCTCCGAATTGCTGTGGCCCTCCGCCTTGCTGCCCCAATCCACACCAGATATAGGTGTATTTGCGGCGGGGTGGTGGCTGACAGGTACGGCCACCATGGCCTACTCTGCCAAAGCACAGGGGGATGGCACTCGAGGCACAGTGAAGTTAACGACATCATCAAGAGGAGCCTCACCACAGCTGGATGCCCAGCTGAAAGAGAGCCCCGTTACCTAACGCCCCGTAACTCTGATGCTCTTATTGGTCGCCCGGATGGTATCACAGTGAACCCCTGGAAGAATGGCAAGCAGTTGGTATGGGACTACACGTGCATATCAACCCTGGCTAACACCTACATTAACCTCAGTGTTGCACAACCAGGTGGCGCTGCCACCCACAGGGAAGCAGCCAAATCCCGTAAGTATAGAGAACTGGATCACCACTACAATTTTGTCCCCATTGCTTCTGAGACACTCGGCGCCTGGGGTAAAAGTGCTACCAGTTTTTTGAAGGAAGTGGGTTCTAGGCTCATTGAAACAACAAGGGACCCGAGAGCTGCAAGCTTTCTTTTCCAGTGCCTCAGTGTGGCGATACAGAGGGGAAATGCGCACTGCATCCAGGGTTCCTGCCCGCCATCTGAGGAGCTGGAGGAACTGGACAACCTATGATAACCATCTTTGTAACCCATATGTAACTCCTTTTTTGTAACAAAGTTCAAATAAAGTAAATATATATGTGTACATACAAAAGAATTGGGGTGGTAGGAGAAGATAATATTAGTGTTCAGTGAGAAGCCACAAGGTCTCCTCTGAATACTTTTTATTTTCTTCTCCGAGGCTATGGGTCCCCACATTGGCACCAGAGGTGGTACCCTCACAAACTTTTATATATATATATATATATATATATATATATATATATATATATATATATATATATATATATATATATATATTTATATATATTTATATTATTAAATATGACCGAAAAAGTAAGATTAATTATTCTAACACGAATTTTCTCAATCTTTCGTACATTACGCTTCACTGTTGGAGGTAAATCAAAAATCACTTCTCCAAAATTCCTTTTTATTTCATCTCTTGACATGCCAGAAAGTATTCTGAGGAAACTACTCCAAGCTTGTACTAAAGAGGCACCCTTCTTGAGCCCGGATGGGCACATGTATAAGCAAGTAGATGGGGTCGCCATGGGTTCTCCCCTAGGTGTCCTGTTTGCAAACTTCTACATGGGTACCATCGAGCAAAAAGTCTTAGTCGACATGAACTTGAAACCGGCCATATACTGCAGGTATGTTGACGACATTTTTACACAGGTACCTGATGTCAGACATCTGCAGGAGCTGAAGGAGGCATTTGAGCAGAGTTCCGTGCTGCGTTTCACTTACGAGACGGAAAAGGATGGGAAGCTGCCTTTTCTAGATGTAACAGTCATGGAAAAGGGCGGAGGTTTCCACACTGCAGTCTACACTAAGGAAACAAACATAGGAATGTGCCTAAATGCCAACAGCGACTGCCCTGACAGGTACAAGAGGAGTGTTGTTAACGCATACGTCGACCGTGCTCTCAGCCACAGCTCAGAATGGAAGCAAGTCGACGAAGAACTCTGTAGGGTAAGGCAGGTCCTAGTCAATAACGGCTTCTCCAATGGTTTCATCGAAGACATCATAAGAAGGAAAGTGAAAAGCCATGCAACCTCTGAAGAGACAACTAACACAACACCTATACCCCCTATTAGACTATTTTACAGGAACTTCTTTTCCACAGCTCATAAAACGGAGGAAAGGGTCCTGAAAGATATTGTTAATAGAAACGTTATCCCTACAGACAAAAATCAGAGGATACAACTGACGATTTACTATAAAACCAGAAAAACGGCCAGCCTACTCTTGAGAAACTCTCCAGACACAAAACAGAACGCTTTAAAAGAGACTAACGTCGTCTATGCCTTCAAATGCCCACTTGGGGACTGTAAGCTCCAAAAAACCCAGTATATAGGCAAGACAACAACATCTCTTTCTAGGCGTTTAACGATGCATAAGCAACAGGGCTCCATTAAGGAACATATAATCTCTTCCCATAACCAAACCATCGCCAGAGAAATCCTAATAAACAACACAGAAATCATCGATAGATACAGCGATAGCAGGCGGCTTGACGTTTGCGAGGCACTACACATCAAGAAGTCAACACCAGCAATCAACAGCCAATTATTGCACAACTATATTCTACCCACCTCAAGACTCCGCTCCAATATAGAAGCATCAAGAAATATGGACCAATAGGCTTTCTACAAACACTTCTATTCAATACCCATTGTTTCTGTTCTGTCTTGTGTTGATACTTTTAATACCCTATTAATATCCCCTCTTGTTCTGTCTTGTGTTAATGCCACATCACCCCTCCCACCTCACTCAAATGTAGATATAAAATCAGAGATACGTAAGTTCTAATCAGTTGTGTATTTGTGAAGTCTTTGAAAATGTAATAAGTTTTACGAAACGCGCCCGTGTCGCGTCAGACTAGAAATAAAAATGAATTTTGGAGAAGTGATTTTTGATTTACCTGCAACAGTGAAGCGTAATGTACGAAAGATTGAGAAAATTCGTGTTAGAATTATTAATCTTACTTTTTCGGTCATATTTAATAATATATGTCTACAGGAAAGACTGCTACCAAAATATACTATTATATATATTTATATATTATAATATATATATATATATATATATATATATATATATATATATATATATGTATATATATATATATGTATATATATATGTATATACATATATATATATATATATATATATATATATATATATATATATATATATATATATTTATATATATATATATATATATATATATATATATATATATATATATATATATATATATATATATTTGTTTTTTAAACCTAAAAATGGTACCACCTCTGGTGCAAGTGCAGGGACCCATAGCCTCGGGGAAGAAAATAAAGAGTACTCAGAGAAGACCTTGTGGATCCTCCCTGAACACTTTGATATTTTCTTCTCCTACCACCCCTATTCTTTTGGTATGTGTGTATATTTATCTAACTTTATTTAAAAATGTCATTACACAAAAAAAAAGTTACAATATTGATTACATGCAGGGTGCAAGGCTGCTTGTCACAAGTTGTACAGCTCTTCCAGCTCCTCAAATGGCGGGCAGGAACCATGGATGCAGTGAGCATTTCCTCTCTGGATTGCCACACTAAGGCGCTGAAAAAGAAAACTGGCAGCTCTAGGGTCTCTAGTTGTTTCGATTAGCTTAGACCCCAACTCCTTCAAAAAGCTAGCAGGACTTTTACCCCAGGCACCAAGTGTCTCTGAGGCAATGGGGACAAAATTGTAGTGGTGCTCAACGTCTCTGTATTTACGTGACTTGGCCGCTTCCCGGTGATTGGCAGCTCCTCCTGCTTGTGTAGCACTGAAGTCAACATAGGTATTGGCTAAAGTTGAAACGCAAGTGTAGTCCCACACCAACTGTCTACCATTCTTCCAAGGGTTCACCGTGATTCCGTCTGGGCGACCGACAGGCTCATCAGAGTTGCGGGACATTAGGTAACGGGGCTCTCTCTCTGCTGGACAACCGGCTGTGGTAAGGCTTCTCTTAATAATGTCATTGACCTCGCCGTGTCTTGCATGCCATCCTCCTGTCCTTTGGCAGAGAAGGCCATGCCGTCCATATCTGTCGGACTCTGCCTCGCCGCAAATACACCTGTATTCGGTGTGGATTGGGGCAGCGAGGCGGAGAGCCACGGCAATTCGGAGGGCCTGTGGTGTGAGACGGGTGCCGGTTGCTGACATTGGGGTTGCTAATAGGAAATCACCTGCATGGGGAGCTGCTACAGCTCTAAGTCGGGCAGTGCCATGTGGTGTTGTCGCAGCTTCTAGCAAAGTCGCAGCTTCTTGGTCGGCAATGGGGCGATCCCAGCTGGATTGGTTATTGGCTTCAGAAGGCGGTGGTTGGGGTTCTGGTCCTGCGAGAGAGACCCATTTGATTGTGCAGTCTATGAAGCTGGGATCATGTACCCCTGCCTGTTGAACTAGGTGCTCAGGTAGGATTTCCTTCACCAAGTTGTCAGACCCCACTGAAGAGGACAGGAACGCTGGTACAGCAATTTGTGTTGCTGTGCGCACGCCAAGGCCTTCGAGTCTGACAGGAAGGGAGGCCTGTTTCCACTGTAAGTCGCTGAGGGAAAGATTGAGGGCTTTTTCTAGTGTTGATTTCAGCAAGCTGTCGTACTCTTCTAATTTAATATTGTTGAAAGATGGCGAACATCTTAGAAAGTATGTCAGCCTGGGGAGGGACAAGCATCTAGTGATGAGATAAAGTGCATCATGAGCATCGATGTCTTCGATCCTCTCGTTCATCCTCTTCAGGTCAGTGATCTTACCAAGGACCCGTCGATGGCATTCCTTCCAAGAGGAGCACCTAGGAGTGTGCTGTCCTCAGGGTTGATTGTATGAATGGCAGGCAAAACAATCTTTATTTGCTCTATTATGTGCTAGTTGGTGGAGGTTATTTCGCACTTGGAAGGGTTCAGAGTGAGGCCTAGGCTCACCCTAGGCTCCCCTATATATATATAAATATATATAAATATATATATATATATATATATATATATATATATATATATATATATATATATATATATATATATATATATATATATATATATATATATATATATATATATATATATATATATATTTATAATTTTGTCTTAAGAATAATATTAATACAGGATAAGAAAAATTTTCATTGATACATCACGTTAGTGATTTCTCTCTGTTTATAAAGGATAATGTGTCTTAAATAATTCCATCATGAATGTTCTCTGTTTTGCACATATAAAACTTACGTAAAATTGAGACCTTGTGCAAAATATTCCATGATTTCGTCTCTTCGACCCCCAAATCTGTTAATAATTCCTATCAAGTGGGTCTGATCGACGGCCACCTTCAGAGATGGTCGCTCTATAAATCTGTAAATAAATGCAATTCTTGTAAGAAAATACAAAATATTTATTACATTAACAATAAACATGGGACTTTCTAAATCTACCGCCATGAAAATTAAAATGAATAGAATATCACCAAAATTCACTAGATTAATTTATAAAAATCTAATTGTATGCAAAATTCCATACTACTCGGATTTTGTCTGCACCTTAACGTTTATTGAGAATAAGCTATTGTATGAAATATTACTGATAAGGTTCTTTGTACAACAAAGTTTTGATTTTAACACTCAAGTAAGGAATTACTAAATCGATCTGCTGTACTTACCATCTTATCATTTAAGTGTTAAATCACTGGCAAGAACTCACTTGGAGAACTTGTCTGGAAAGAGCTGGAGGCTTGAGATGAGGAAGAATCCTTGTTGAGGAGTCCAGGAGGCTACCCTCAGCCTCTGTGGCCCCCGGAGGCTGTACGGCAGATAAACAAAGACGCTGCTCCTTTACGGGGTAGTGAAAAATGCCAGTCGTAAAATATTTTGCTTATGTGTACCCCTAATATATATATATATATATATATATATATATATATATATATATATATATATATATATATATATATATATATATATATATATATATATATATATATATATATATATATATATATATATAGGGGTACCACCACTGGTTTAATTAAAGGGACCCACATCCTCGAAGAAGAAAATAAATAGTGTTCAGAGAAGACCTTGTGGATTCTCACTGAATACTTTAATCTTTTCCTCTCCTACCACCCCTATTATTTTTTTTTTTTTATTTGATTTTATTGCAATGTTACAGTTTACAGAAAACACACACTTATATAACAATATAACAATATACCAATCAGTGTTCGAAGACCTCGTCCAGTTCCTCGGGGGTCGGGTGCGTACCCAAGATACAGCACGCATTTCCCCTCTGAACAGCGACACTGAGGCGCTGGAACATAAAACTGGCCGCTCTTGGGTCTCTAGTCTTCCCAATGAGTTCCTCGCCCAGCTCCTTCAGGAACTTAAGTGCACATTTACCCCAGGCGCCCAGAGTCTCAGAGCCTATTGGCACGAACCTGTAACAACGTTCTAGGTCCCTGTACTTGTTAGTTTTCTGGGTCTCCCTGAAGGTGGCCGCCCCGCCTCCCTCAGCTGCGCTGTAAGGTAGATAGGTATCAGCCAATGTGGATGCACACGTGTAGTCCCACACGACCTGTTTACCTTCTCTCCACGGCTGCAGGGTGACTCCATCTGGGCGTTTTTGGCTGTTGTCAGGCCTGCACAACTGAGGTTCCCTTTGTGCTGGGCACCCAGCTGAAGCCAAACTTCTCTTGATGATGTCATTGACTGCTTCATGTCTGGCAATCTTTCCCTGTGTCTTACGACAGATGAGACCATGGCTGCCGTATTGGTCTGCCCGTGCATGGCCGCAAATACACCGGTGCTCGGTGGAGATAGGGGCGGCAAGGCGCAGAGCAACACCAATACTTAGGGTCCGATGGTCCAGGCGGGTCCCCAAGGCGGAATTAGGGACTGCCAACAGGAAGTCCCCGGCATGGGGAGCTTGCACAGCTAGAAGACGCGCTTTGTCCTTCCTGGAAGCTGCCTCCAGCAATGATGTGGCGATGTTCTCCACTATGGGGCTATCCCATTTGGACTGTTTGCAGTCATTTGGAAAAGTCGGTCGAGGATGAGAGTTGACAAGAGTGTCCCACTGACCGGCTCCTTCCGCGAATTTGGGATCATGAATCCCAATGAAGTCTCTTAGGTGTTCCGGTAGTATTTCCTTAACTAATTCACCTGTTGCACTGGTCGAGGATAAGAATGCCGGCAATGCTAACTGGGTCGCCTTGCGAATACCTATCCCCCCGAGTCTAACTGGGAGCGTTGCTTGGTCCCATTGGTCATCTTGCAGGGAGAGGTTTAACACTTTCACGGTTATTGACCTTAGGAGTGTGTCATATTCTGTTAATTTTGGGCTGTCGAAGGAGGGAGCACACCTTAGGAAATAGGTCAGTCTGGGCAAAGCCAGGCACCTTGTGAGAAGGTACAGAGCATCGTGGGCGTCCAAAGCCCCTATTCTTCCCTCCATCCTCCTCAGGTCGTTCAGCTTTTCTTCGAGGACTACCTCAATGGCGCTCGAGCCCAGAGGTGCCCCTAGCAGCACACTGTCGGTGGGAGCGATCACTTGGGCTCCTGGCAATATGGTTCGCACTGCATCTATGGTTGGTTGGCTAGATGAGATGATTTCACACTTTAATGGGTTTAGGGTGAGTCCTAACTCCTCTCCCTTAGATTTCACCAGCTGTAGATCTTCTAGCAGGGACTCCTGTGTCCCTGCCAGGGTGCCATCGTCCAGGAACCAGATGTTGAGTTCGCTGGTCAACCTGCTTGTGACCTCTTTAACAGCCATGCAAAAAAGAAAAGGGGCAAGTGGGTCTCCCTGCTGGACACCTTCTGCAGAAACAACTTCATGTTCCCCAAACAGCAGCGTCGATTCCCTACTGTACCCTGCTGAGACGAAGGGGAGTAGAGAAGGAAAGCTTGATATATATATATATATATATATATATATGTATGAACCCATATATATATATATGTATATATATGTCGTACCTAGTAGCCAGAACGCACTTCTCAGCCTACTATGCAAGGCCCGATTTGCCTAATAAGCCAAGTTTTCATGAATTAATTGTTTTTCGACTACCTAACCTACCTAACCTAACCTAACCTAACTTTCTCGGCTACATAACCCAACCTAACCTATAGAGATAGGTTAGGTTAGGTTAGGTTAGGTAGGGTTGGTTAGGTTCGGACATATATTTACGTTAATTTTAACTCCAATGAAAAAAAATTGACATCATACATAATGAAATGGGTAGCTTTATCATTTCATAAGAAAAAATTTAGAGAAAATATATTAATTCAGGAAAACTTGGCTTATTAGGCAAATCGGGCCTTGCATATGTCACGTGGGGGTGGGCGGTCCGGGGCTCTGCTAACACTTAACTGCTAGGGGCTCAAAAGGCCCAAATACTCAGCCCCTCCGACTCCCGGGATTCACCGGAGTCTCCTTGGTCACACAAGAGAGGACCAACAATGCCCACCTCCGCAGGTCTTTGCTTCCACCACAAAGGGGTGCCACTGATTCACCCTGGAAGCCCTTCAGTCAACCACGGGGAAACTGCTGTTAACAGTTCCGGCCTAGACCCGTGGGGGAGTGAAGGAAGACTCAGGCTTACCTATAACCATAACCTCCCTGAGTCTTGCCTGCCAGACAAAAAAAAAGGTTGCAGGAACTCCTTTCCCGCCTGTCTTCTCTATCTTCCTCTTAGCAAGGTCGCCAGCTGGGTTATTATATCTGCACCCCAGCAATGCAGTTCAGTGGGTGTATCATATATCGTTTGTAGCCAGAAATGTATGCTCATAGAGAAAATCACAAATGGAGGCACACTCAAACACAGTAATAAAATGTGTGGATTTACTGACGCAAATTACATGAACACACACACACAATCACAAGTAATACATGAATATGGGAGTATGGATAATAAGTCTGGAGATCGTCAGCCTCTTCTTCCACGACCTCCAACACTCCTTCAAATGGGCAGGAAGACCGGAGTCTCACACTCTCACAGGAGGGCCTCTTCACCACGTCGGCACCTCTTCTTCCCTGTCCTGCCATCCATACACACTGTCCTCTCTGACAGTCCTGGACACAAGCTGCCTTGCAGCCTACTCTACTATTAAAGTAATAAAGTCTTGCTGCCACATACACGAGTAAATATTGTGGCCTAACTAGCCTACTCATACAAGGGGTAATGGGAGGGAAAAATGATCTACCTTACACTCCTGGCTCACGACGCCTGTCCCTCGATGGTGTGAGGTTCCCACGCTTCCTTGGGTCGATCCTCGACGATCCAGGGCGTTCCACAGGTCCTCAGGTGTCGTGAAGCCTTCGCGTCGTCGCCGTTCCAATCCCTGAGATTCAGCTGCCCCAATCCTGGTTCATCGATGGGCGCTGAGCTAATCACTATTTTTCCCCACACTCGCCTCTCCCACAGGGCGTCGCTCCTTGTCCTAGGCACTGTGTCGTCCTTCCAAGATTCTCAGTGGATGCGACCCCAGTCACAGCTAGCTTGCTCGCCCACCTTCCAGACCTCAACGTCCAGCCAGCGGCGCCGCCCAGCGTCGTCGCCGACTATTTTCCAAGTTTGGGCACTTCTCTGCTCACTGAACTTGGTTCCTCTTTTGCTTCCCAGAAGCGCAGGGTCTCCAATAACGGTGGTAGGCTGCGCAGGCCAGCTCAATCCACTGAACAAGGCTTGCAGAGCCTCCAATCCCTGAGAGCAGACCGAGGCGCGTCCTGTCGCTTCCACGGTCAGTACAACTCTGACGTTGGCGCCGCCCGGGGCACTCGGTGACGTCATGGCGGGCCCTGATTTGTCGCCCGCGACCTACGTCGGCCAATCCGCGATCGACATAGTGTCCCTTCCAAAAGGTCACATCTGCCGTAGGGGATACTGTTGCATTTTATAACAGGGCGCCAACTTTCCTTTATTTACAACTTGTAATATAACTCCCTTCCCTTAACTGGCAGCCGGTCTGGTCGCCACATATATCATTAGACTCCCTGAACCTCAGAGAATCAGTAGGGAGAGCTGATATGACTCTTTGAGCCGGCAAACGAAAGAAATAGGAGAGGGCACCGTAACATACCCCTCCCCTTAAAATAAGAGTCATATCGGAAGAGCAGCACTCAAGAGGGCAATCTATACTCTTGCTCCCTCCGTTCCTGAAGTGTCACTCCTCCAGTTGGCGATGTGGCTCGTTCCACCTTGCCAGTCACTTGTCTCATTATATCTCCACCTCGCATAGGACCGGGTGTGATGGGTGTTCCCTGAACACCTACAAGAAATCCTCTCTCCGTGGCTACGAGTGTACTCCCACGGCTCGTTACCACTGTAAGATTCAGTGCATGCAGCGCCTCCACCGCGTCGTGCACTCCGAGATAGTCTTGCATTTCCATTGCGTCCTACAGGTACTCCATGTTTCCTCCCATGATCTCCTCTTCGCCAATCTTCTCTTTTCTCGGTTCCTCTTCTCCCGTAGGTGCGTTGTCTCCTCACAGTGGCACTTGTAACCCGTACTCCATCCAGCAGCTTCCTCTCTTCCACACTAGGCTTTTGCGATGGCCCAATGCCCCTCTGGTTAGGCTGGCGCCTACCCTGGGTGTACCTATTCCCTGCTTTCTTCGTATTGCCTTTCCTACACCACTCGCTCCTTCGTTCCCGACGAACATCTTCACTCCTCCATGAGATTCTCTTCCCTGCAGACGTCTTCTTCGGTTCGTGGTTGGGCTCTTCCACCTCCCTGTGGCTCACCTCACTACGGTGGTTCGTCTTGCACCTACCACTATTCATCTGGCCGGCATAGGGTGCCTTGCGTCGTGGCTCCTCCACTCTGCCCCTCACTGCCGTTCGCTCATCCACTGAGCTTACTTTATTCACGTTTCTGTATGGAGGGAGTGCGGTCTGCAGCCTCTTCACCGCCCCAGGCGTTTGTACAGCTGCTCCTCGCCACTCCTCCACACGCATCATTAGGCTTAGTCGGAGGTCCCCGTCGGGGTTTTCCACAACCTCCGACGACCTCTCTGCACTCTCGCCCTCGTTGTCGTCGTCTCTGGCGACGTTTTCCCTGGCGAAGTCGGCTTCCTCACGACCATCTGGAACGACCGATACCTCACCTGGCAGGGTTGTACCGCTGCTTGCAACATAAGCACTCCTGGCCCAATCGGGTTGTATCCTGCCTCCTCCGAGGTCATTACCCAGCACCATCTGTACATGCTCTAGGGGTAACTTAGGGGCTACAGCTACTATAGCTTTCTCGACTCCGCAGTCGGCAATCAGCTGTACTTCGTGAAGTGGCAACCTGTATTCCTCCCCCACACTGCGTATCCTTACCACTCCCACAGGTGAATCATTAAATTCCTTGGGGAGAATACTCCTGGTCACCATACTTATGTCAGCACCCGTATCTCGAAGCACGGCAACCTCCACTGGGTCTGACTTTCCAAACTTCACGTTGGCCTCGAAAACGAAGGGATGTTCACCCAACTTCATTTCCCAACCATTCACGTTGGGTCCACTATAATATGGGGTGTGAACAAACACTCTCTCCTCTTCCAACATTAATCCTACATTCCTTTGGTGCTCCTCACACTCGCGGGCATAGTGTCCTCTCACACCACAGTTGTAGCATCGGCTGCCTCCCCTGGGCGGCCACTCGCCAGTCCCTCTGGCGGTACCACTTGCAGACGTCCCCTGGGTCCTCCTTGGACTCCCTGTCGTCGTGTCCGGGACTGCAGCATTTGCTCCCGAGTTAGGTCCACTGCTCACAGCTTGGGGCTTCCTCCCCGCGTCTCTTGAGCTCTTGAACCACGTTACTTCATCGGGCACACTACTCTTGGGAGAGTCCCCACCCGTCCTCGCTCCTCCTGAACTCCTAAGGTTCCCTCCCGACCTGGGGTAAGGCGAGTGTCTGGGCGGCCCCTCCTTCCTGATATGTAGTGCCTCCTCCAGCATGTCGGCTCGATCCGCTGCAGCCTTCAGGTCCTTAATACCTGCTTCTCTCACCCTTACTCGCAACTCAGGATGGAGCACCGACATGAACTTCTCCATCACTATCAGTCGTTTGATATCATCCACCGACTCCGCTTCCTCCGCCTTCAACCATCGTAGGAATTTCCGTTCCATATCCCTGGCGGTCTCGGCGTAAGTCTTTCCCGACGCTCTTGTACACTCTCTGAACCGCTTCCGGTACATCTCCGGAGTCAGCCGGAATGAGTGGAGAACCGCATTCTTAATCGCGTCATAACTAGTACACTCCTCTAGGTCCAGCATGTTATAGGCTTCCCGGGCCTCTCCAGTCAACCTGCCCTGGACCAGAGCAGCCCAATCATCTTCCGGCCACTCCTTCAGAGTTGCTATCCGTTCAAAGTGTTCGAAGAACGCCTCAGCTTCTTGTGGTTCGAACGTAGGTAAGTCACGTTCCCTTACCTTGAGGTCATCCCGCCGTGCAGGTAGTGAGGGAAGACCACGTTCAACGCGACGCAATTCGACTTCTTTCTTTGCCCTTATCTCCTCCAGTCGCAGTTGTCTCTCTCCCTCTTCTCGCTGCAGCCGAGCTTCTCGCTCCTCTCGCTGCAGCTCAGCCGCACGTTCCTCTCGCTGCAGCTCAGCCGCACGTTCCTCTCGCTGCAGCTCAGCCGCACGTTCCTCTCGCTGCAGCTCAGCCGCACGTTCCTCTCGCTGCAGCTCAGCCGCACGTTCCTCTCGCTGCAGCTCAGCCGCACGTTCCTCTCGCTGCAGCTCAGCCGCACGTTCCTCTCGCTGCAGCTCAGCCGCACGTTCCTCTCGCTGCAGCTCAGCCGCACGTTCCTCTCGCTGCAGCTCAGCCGCACGTTCCTCTCGCTGCATTTGCGCTTCTCTTTCCTCTCGTCGCAGCTGGGCTTCCAGTTGCATCTTCATTATTTCCAGTTGCAGGCTCCTCTTACTACAGCTGGACCTTCCACTGCTCCCATGTTCACTGTGAATTCTCTCCACACTGGTAGGCGCTTGGGGAGGCCCTAGTCGGGACGGTTCACCTTGCGACGGCTCTCCTCGGGACAGCTCCTCTTGAGATGGCTCCTCTCCCGTCGCTTCCTCTCGAGCTGTGAGCTGTGCCATGATCTCTATCCTTCGCTCCGCTACCTTAGTCGTCCTCAACCTGATCCCAAAGTGGTTTGCCACTTGTTGGAGCTGGGCCTTGGTACACTCTTCCAAAATTCTCTCGTCCCTTGTGTCAATAAATTTCTTTACTTTGTCTTCCTCCATCTCTATATCATCAAGCATACACGACAGCACAGACAAGTTAGTAGGCACTAATTTCACCGTTTCAGTCCCTTAGCTGGTTGAGTAACAGTACCACCGAATTCACTGGCCACACTGTATTAGTACCCTGGCAACACTTGTCTTGAAATTTGGTCCACACTGTAGCTTGATCCACGCTTCCTGGCGAGGTTCCCAGTTCTTGGCTACTGGGGTTCGAATCCTGGCAAGGTCGCCAGTTCTCTTGTCACGTGGGGGTGGGCGGTCCGGGGCTCTGCTAACACTTAACTGCTAGGGGCTCAAAAGGCCCAAATACTCAGCCCCTCCGACTCCCGGGATTCACCGGAGTCTCCTTGGTCACACAAGAGAGGACCAACAATGCCCACCTCCGCAGGTCTTTGCTTCCACCACAAAGGGGTGCCACTGATTCACCCTGGAAGCCCTTCAGTCAACCACGGGGAAACTGCTGTTAACAGTTCCGGCCTAGACCCGTGGGGGAGTGAAGGAAGACTCAGGCTTACCTATAACCATAACCTCCCTGAGTCTTGCCTGCCAGACAAAAAAAAAGGTTGCAGGAACTCCTTTCCCGCCTGTCTTCTCTATCTTCCTCTTAGCAAGGTCGCCAGCTGGGTTATTATATCTGCACCCCAGCAATGCAGTTCAGTGGGTGTATCATATATCGTTTGTAGCCAGAAATGTATGCTCATAGAGAAAATCACAAATGGAGGCACACTCAAACACAGTAATAAAATGTGTGGATTTACTGACGCAAATTACATGAACACACACACACAATCACAAGTAATACATGAATATGGGAGTATGGATAATAAGTCTGGAGATCGTCAGCCTCTTCTTCCACGACCTCCAACACTCCTTCAAATGGGCAGGAAGACCGGAGTCTCACACTCTCACAGGAGGGCCTCTTCACCACGTCGGCACCTCTTCTTCCCTGTCCTGCCATCCATACACACTGTCCTCTCTGACAGTCCTGGACACAAGCTGCCTTGCAGCCTACTCTACTATTAAAGTAATAAAGTCTTGCTGCCACATACACGAGTAAATATTGTGGCCTAACTAGCCTACTCATACAAGGGGTAATGGGAGGGAAAAATGATCTACCTTACACTCCTGGCTCACGACGCCTGTCCCTCGATGGTGTGAGGTTCCCACGCTTCCTTGGGTCGATCCTCGACGATCCAGGGCGTTCCACAGGTCCTCAGGTGTCGTGAAGCCTTCGCGTCGTCGCCGTTCCAATCCCTGAGATTCAGCTGCCCCAATCCTGGTTCATCGATGGGCGCTGAGCTAATCACTATTTTTCCCCACACTCGCCTCTCCCACAGGGCGTCGCTCCTTGTCCTAGGCACTGTGTCGTCCTTCCAAGATTCTCAGTGGATGCGACCCCAGTCACAGCTAGCTTGCTCGCCCACCTTCCAGACCTCAACGTCCAGCCAGCGGCGCCGCCCAGCGTCGTCGCCGACTATTTTCCAAGTTTGGGCACTTCTCTGCTCACTGAACTTGGTTCCTCTTTTGCTTCCCAGAAGCGCAGGGTCTCCAATAACGGTGGTAGGCTGCGCAGGCCAGCTCAATCCACTGAACAAGGCTTGCAGAGCCTCCAATCCCTGAGAGCAGACCGAGGCGCGTCCTGTCGCTTCCACGGTCAGTACAACTCTGACGTTGGCGCCGCCCGGGGCACTCGGTGACGTCATGGCGGGCCCTGATTTGTCGCCCGCGACCTACGTCGGCCAATCCGCGATCGACATAGTGTCCCTTCCAAAAGGTCACATCTGCCGTAGGGGATACTGTTGCATTTTATAACAGGGCGCCAACTTTCCTTTATTTACAACTTGTAATATAACTCCCTTCCCTTAACTGGCAGCCGGTCTGGTCGCCACATATATCATTAGACTCCCTGAACCTCAGAGAATCAGTAGGGAGAGCTGATATGACTCTTTGAGCCGGCAAACGAAAGAAATAGGAGAGGGCACCGTAACACATAGTAGGCTGAGAAGTGCGTTCTGGCTACTAGGTACGACATATATATATATATATATATATATATATATATATATATATATATATATATATATATATATATATATATATATATATATATATATATATATATATATATATATATATATATATATATGCGAACAAGCCTGAATGGTCCCCAGGACAATATGCAACTGAAAACTCACACCCCAGAAGTGACTCGAACCCATACTCCCAGGAGCAACGCAACTGGTATGTACAAGACGCCTTAATCCACTTGACCATCACGACCGGACATAATGAGGTGATAGCCGAGGCTATTTGAACCACCCCACCGCCGACACTCGGATAGTAATCTTGGGCATAGCATTTTACCAAATCACCTCATTCTTTGGGGCACACGTGAGGAACACAAATGCGAACAAGCCTGAATGGTCCCCAGGACAATATGCAACTGAAAACTCACACCCCAGTGGGGGTGGTTCAAATAGCCTCGGCTATCACCTCATTATGTCCGGTCGTGATGGTCAAGTGAATTAAGGCGTCTTGTACATACCAGTTGCGTTGCTCCTGGGAGTATGGGTTCGAGTCACTTCTGGGGTGTGAGTTTTCAGTTATATATATATATATATATATATATATATATATATATATATATATATATATATATATATATATATATATATATATATATGTGTGTTTGTATATCACGAAAATAAACACGTGATTAAGAATGTGACAATGTCAGACCACGGAGGAAAAATGAAACAGGAATTTCCTTTCCTTATAAGGAAATTCCTGTTTCATTTTTCCTCCGTGGTCTGACATTGTCATATATATATATATATATATATATATATATATATATGTATATACATATGTATATATATATATATGTATATATATATATATGACTGAAAACTCACACCCCAGACGAGTCGTCTGGTCTGGGGTGTGAGTCGCATATACTCAGTCGCATATAGTCCTGGGGACCATTCAGGCTTGTTCGCATATATATATATATATATTTATATATATATATATATATATATATATATATATATATATATATATATATATATATATATATATATATATATATATACATATATGTATATATATATGTATATATATATATATATATATATATATATATATATATATATATATATATATATATATATATATATATATATATATATATATATATATATATATATATATATATATATATATATATATGCGAACAAGCCTGAATGGTCCCCAGGATGGTTCGCATTTGTGTTCCTCACGTGTGCCCCAAAGAATGAGGTGATTTGGTAAAATGCTATGCCCAAGATTACTATCCGAGTGCCGGCGGTGGGGTGGTTCAAATAGCCTCGGCTATCACCTCATTATGTCCGGTCGTGATGGTCAAGTGGATTAAGGCGTCTTGTACATACCAGTTGCGTTGCTTCTGGGAGTATGGGTTCGAGTCACTTCTGGGGTGTGAGTTTTCAGTTAGTTATTATATATATATATATATATATATATATATATATATATATATATATATATATATATATATATATATATATATATATATATATATATATATATATATATATATATATATATATATATATATATATATATATGCCTCCTTCAGATCCTGCAGATGTCTGACATCAGGTACCTGTGTAAAAATGTCGTCAACATACCTGCAGTATATGGCCGGTTTCAAGTTCATTTCGACTAAGACTTTCTGCTCGATGGTACCCATGTAGAAGTTTGCAAACAGGACACCTAGGGGAGAACCCATGGCGACCCCGTCTACTTGCTTATACATGTGCCTACCCATCTACATGGGTACCATAGAGCAAAAAGTCTTAGTCGACATGAACTTGAAACCGGCCATATACTGCTGGTATGTTGACGACATTTTTACACAGGTACCTGATGTCAGACATCTGCAGGAGCTGAAGGAGGCATTTGAGCGGAGTTCCGTGCTGCGTTTCACTTACGAGATGGAAAAGGATGGGAAGCTGCCCTTTCTAGATGTAACAGTCATGGAAAAGAGCGGAGGTTTCCACACTGCAGTCTACAGTAAGGAAACGAACATAGGAATGTGCCTAAATGCCAAAAGCGACTGCCCAGATAGGTACAAGAGGAGTTTTGTTAACGCATATGTCGACCGTGCTCTCAGCCACAGCTCAGAATGGAAGCAAGTCGACGAAGAACTCTGTAGGGTAAGGCAGGTCCTAGTCAACAACGGCTTCTCCAATGGTTTCATCGAAGACATCATAAGAAGGAAAGTGAAACGCCATGCAACCTCTGAAGAGACAACCAACACAACACCTATATTAGACTATTTTACAGGAACTTCTTTTCCACAGCTCATAAAACGGAGGAAAGGGTCCTGAAAGATATTGTTAATAGAAACGTTATCCCTACAGACAAAAATCAGAGGATAGAACTGACGATTTACTATAAAACCAGAAAAACGGCCAGCCTTCTCATGAGAAACTCTCCAGACACAAAACAGAACGCTTTAAAAGAGACCAACGTCGTCTATGCCTTCAAATGCCCTCTTGGGGACTGTAAACTCCAAAAAACCCAGTATATAGGCAAGACAACAAAATCTCTTTCTAGGCGTTTAACGATGCATAAGCAACAGGGCTCCATTAAGGAACATATAATCTCTTCCCACAACCAAACTATCGCCAGAGAAATCCTAGTAAACAACACAGAAATCATCGATAGATACAGCGATAGCAGGCGGCTTGACGTTTGCGAGGCACTACACATCAAGAAGTCAACACCAGCAATCAACAGCCAATTAATGCACAACTATATTCTACCCACCTCAAGACTCCGCTCCAATATAGAAGCATCAAGAAATATGGACCAATAGGCTTTCTACAAACACTTCTATTCAATACCCATTGTTTGTGTTCTGTCTTGTGTTGATACTTTTAATACCCTATTAATATCCTCTAGTGTTCTGTCTTGTGTTAATGCCACATCATCCTTCCCACCTCACTCAAATGTAATGCCACATCACCCTTCCCACCTCACTCAAATGTAGATATAAAATCAGGGAAAAACAAGTTCTAATCAGTTGTGTATTTGTGAAGTCTTTGAAAATGTAATAAGATTTACGAAACGCGCCCGTGTCGCGTCAGACTAGAAATAAAAATGAATTTTGGAGAAGTGATTTTTGATTTACCTCCAACAGTGAAGCGTAATGTACGAAAGATTGAGAAAATTCGTGTTAGAATTATTAATCTTACTTTTTCGGTCATATTTAATAATATATGTCTACAGGAAAGACTGCTACCAAAATATACTAATATATATATATATATATATATATATATATATATATATATATATATATATATATATATACATATATATATATACATATATATATATATACATATATATACATATATATATATATATATATATACATATATATATACATATATATATATATATATATATATATATATATATATATATATATATATATATATATATATATATATATATATATATATATATATATATACATATATATACATATATATATACATATATATATATATATATATATATATATATATATATATATATATATATATATATATATATATATATACATATATATATACATATATATATGCATATATATATATATATATATATATATATATATATATATATATATATATATATATATATATATATATATATATATATATATATATATATATGTCGTACCTAGTAGCCAGAACACACTTCTCAGTCTACTATGCAAGGCCCGATTTGCCTAATAAGCCAAGTTTTCCTGAATTAATTTATTTTCTCAAATTTTTTTCTTAAGAAATGATAAAGCTACCCATTTCATTATGTATGAGGTCAATTTTTTTTTATTGGAGTTAAAAGTAACGTAGATATATAACCGAACCTAACCAACCCTACCTAACCTAACCTAACCTCTCTTTATAGGTTACGTTAGGTTAGGTAGCCGAAAAAGTTAGGTTAGGTTAGGTTAGGTAGTCGAAAAGCAATTAATTCATGAAAACTTGGCTTATTAGGCAAATCGGGCCTTGTATAGTAGGCCGAGAAGTGCGTTCTGGCTGCTAGGTACGACATATATATATATATATATATATATATATATATATATATATATATATATATATATATATATATATATATATATATATATATATATATATATATATATATATATATATATATGTCGTACCTAGTAGCCAGAACGCACTTTTTGGTCTACTATGCAAGGCCCAATTTGCCTAATAAGCCAAGTTTTCCTAAATTAATATATTTTCTCTAATTTTTTTCTTATGAAATGATAAAGCTACCCATTTCATTATGTATGAGGTCAATTTCTTTTTATTGGAGTTAAAATTAACGTTGATATATGACCGAACCTAACCAACCCTACCTAACCTAACCTAACCTATCTTTATAGGTTAGGTTATATATATATATATATATATATATATATATATATATATATATATATATATATATATATATATATATATATATATATATATATATATATATATATATATGTATATATATGTATATATATATGTTGTATGGTATGTGTTGAATATTATGCAGGTAACTTGGTATTGAACAATATGTGACCATTATAATATCTGTCAAACAGCCCAATGACATAATCAAACCATAGATAACTGGCAGATATATTATTTAACGCCATGATGAATACATTAAAAATTAGTTTTACATCAAATTAACAAATTTGACATTTTAAATAGTGAGGGCCAGAAGGTACATGAGAAACAGTTACATCGCAAAAGACTGAGACATTTTCTGAAAAATAGTTATGTCATAATGGACATAATGCACTTAGGCAGTACTATCGTGATGGATATGATGCACTTTAAAAGTTATTTTGTGATGACTAGGATGCACTCTAGAGACAGTCTTGTCATGATGGTCAGGATGCATTTGAAGGCCAGTCCTGTCGTGATTGTATGAACTTCCCAGCAGGTGTTTATTTATGTTAAAATTAGTTATAACTGAGTGGACTGTATGATTGATTTATTTACCTGCTAGATCTCACCACTTACACAACCTTGAGGGGTTGATTTAATATTCCTATATATACAGTATAATCTTACGTAATCATGGTTTTAGTAAATCATGGTAATTAATAACATTCTATAGAGTGAGTAGACTAATTACAATTATCAATTAATAAGTTTTGAGGGCTTAGCTGCCGAGAAGGTTTGCATATGGAACTTCAGGGGAACTTCTCGATAGTTAGTCAAAATTATCGCCTCCTGGTTGATGGTGTCGAACCCACGTGAAACCCATAAGTTGAGGCGGCTGGCACCCGGTTGCATTCCACTCCACTCTACTCGCCACTCTGCGAAAAACATACAACGTAACACCTGCAGTGCTAATATTTTCCTCCAAATAATCTCAAATGAGTAAAATAACTTTCTGTTTCCACCTAAACTTACTCTGGATGTTTAAGATCTCCTGCAGCATAACGGCCGGCTAATTTTAATACAGGTAAATATGGCTATAAATTCCAATAGAATATAAATAACCGATCGGACACAATTTCCCTTCTCGTGTGAATCTAGCAGCAAAAGTCTGGGAGCCGTGGTATGTCGAATGACCCCAAATATTGGACGATGCTCATAAGCTTTCTTCGGCAGGGATCAGATCGAGATAGTGTTATCGTGAGACCCCCCTAGATCGTGGTGATTGTCCGGAAAATTAGGCATGCTGTTTAATCCATCTCGTTCACTAACGAGACAGTATTGGCGTCATTTTACGCTCTGATATTTTACTTCAAATTCCAGAGAACAGTTTTAAATTGTTCATAAAGCTGGATCGGAAGTTTTTTCGTGATTTAAATCACATTAATAAGTGCTGTATACGTGACGTGATTATTATTCTGCCCGTGAATCAACATGTCATGGATGTGAAAATTCACCTTGAGACGGAAGTACTCCTTAATTCTTGTCAAATTTACTTAATTTGCAATATAAATAATATATTCAAATGAAAGCAAATTGCTGACTGGTTTTAATAAGAATTAGATAAAGAGATCGTCACCGCTAAAGACGTGGTGGGTGATTCAATACCCCACCAAAAATACCAGGAAACTTTTGGAGCTTCCTCACTAAAATTTTATATTGTTAGTAAATTTAATTTCCTAACACAACGCATTTATCTTGCTGTGCTAGGGGTTAGTACTTTGGGTGTCGGAAATTTCCGACAGTAGTGGCCAGTATGCACTACAGTGACGGCCACTTACCATAATTCACCCACTATTTGCCAATATGCGGTATTATAACGGTTAGCATTAAGTACAACTGTTATCGCACGAATACGGACGATTACGTATAAAATAACTGTAATTTTTAAAGCTCTTCTATCACCAAATGCGGTTGAACGTTCAATTACCCATTATACTATGCACAACAACGTCTATCAAGCCTTGCCTGCAAAGGACAAACTATGATAGATACTGTTGGGAGAAGCATAAATAAAGAGGGGGTTCAGACAGGAGCTTCAGTTTGTGTGAAGCATTGGGCACGCCAATTGACTCATCCCCCCACAACAACAACAACAACAAAATCACTCTCACTGACACCTCATAAGTCTCAGTAAGCCCTTATGGGAGGTTCACTAAACAAATGCTAGTAACGCCTCGTGGGAGGTTTACTGACACCATTGTCAGTAACCCCTCGTAGGAGGTTTGCCGACACCGGAATCAGTAAACCCACTCGTGTCTACCCATTATTATTATCGTGAAAGAAGATCCCATGTGAATTATGGATAGAAAGACTCAGCACAGCTGTTCGTCTTCAGCCATTCTCGTCCTGTATGACATAGAATTCCTCTCCAAATAATAGGAACAAATAGGTGATCTCCCACTTTGCCTTTGTCATCTCTTTCCCACTTAAGTGCTGTTAGATATAACATTACGTTTTTAGTGTTCTAATATCCTCCAGACAAGGGTTAAGAAAATGCAAGTCTCTGATTCACACACATATATTCTATATTTGTACAAACCCAAAAAAGAAAGAGATGGCCTGGTTGTTGTGATGTTGATTTAGGGGCGACGACGATCGTAGGGTCAGATAGGCCCCGGCGTACCCGTGAAGGCTTAATCACAAAGCCAAATTGTGAAATAAATATCACTTATCATCGGAAACTGTGCCTCGCAGCCAATAAACGCACAGAAGAGCAAATGATTGGGGAGGACCACGAGTCCTTCAGGCTGACAAGCACCGGCCTCACCACACACACAGAGAACCGGCCCCACCACACTGGGTAGCAAATCTGCCACTGGGTAGTCCTCTGCCCACAACTAAAATGCAAAAGTTATACAGTGCCCAAGTGGATTAAGGCGTCTTGTACATACCAGTTGCGTTGCTCCTGGGAGTATGGGTTCGAGTCACTTCTGGGGTGTGAGTTTTCAGTTAGTTATATATATATATATATATATATATATATATATATATATATATATATATATATATATATATATATATATATATATATATATATATATATATATATATATATATATATATATATATATATATATATATATATATATATGCCTCCTTCAGATCCTGCAGATGTCTGACATCAGGTACCTGTGTAAAAATGTCGTCAACATACCTGCAGTATATGGCCGGTTTCAAGTTCATTTCGACTAAGACTTTCTGCTCGATGGTACCCATGTAGAAGTTTGCAAACAGGACACCTAGGGGAGAACCCATGGCGACCCCGTCTACTTGCTTATACATGTGCCTACCCATCTACATGGGTACCATAGAGCAAAAAGTCTTAGTCGACATGAACTTGAAA
>NC_091167.1:49182545-49230045 GCF_040958095.1 Procambarus clarkii
TTGGGTGTCGGAAATTTCCGACAGTAGTGGCCAGTATGCACTACAGTGACGGCCACTTACCATAATTCACCCACTATTTGCCAATATGCGGTATTATAACGGTTAGCATTAAGTACAACTGTTATCGCACGAATACGGACGATTACGTATAAAATAACTGTAATTTTTAAAGCTCTTCTATCACCAAATGCGGTTGAACGTTCAATTACCCATTATACTATGCACAACAACGTCTATCAAGCCTTGCCTGCAAAGGACAAACTATGATAGATACTGTTGGGAGAAGCATAAATAAAGAGGGGGTTCAGACAGGAGCTTCAGTTTGTGTGAAGCATTGGGCACGCCAATTGACTCATCCCCCCACAACAACAACAACAACAAAATCACTCTCACTGACACCTCATAAGTCTCAGTAAGCCCTTATGGGAGGTTCACTAAACAAATGCTAGTAACGCCTCGTGGGAGGTTTACTGACACCATTGTCAGTAACCCCTCGTAGGAGGTTTGCCGACACCGGAATCAGTAAACCCACTCGTGTCTACCCATTATTATTATCGTGAAAGAAGATCCCATGTGAATTATGGATAGAAAGACTCAGCACAGCTGTTCGTCTTCAGCCATTCTCGTCCTGTATGACATAGAATTCCTCTCCAAATAATAGGAACAAATAGGTGATCTCCCACTTTGCCTTTGTCATCTCTTTCCCACTTAAGTGCTGTTAGATATAACATTACGTTTTTAGTGTTCTAATATCCTCCAGACAAGGGTTAAGAAAATGCAAGTCTCTGATTCACACACATATATTCTATATTTGTACAAACCCAAAAAAGAAAGAGATGGCCTGGTTGTTGTGATGTTGATTTAGGGGCGACGACGATCGTAGGGTCAGATAGGCCCCGGCGTACCCGTGAAGGCTTAATCACAAAGCCAAATTGTGAAATAAATATCACTTATCATCGGAAACTGTGCCTCGCAGCCAATAAACGCACAGAAGAGCAAATGATTGGGGAGGACCACGAGTCCTTCAGGCTGACAAGCACCGGCCTCACCACACACACAGAGAACCGGCCCCACCACACTGGGTAGCAAATCTGCCACTGGGTAGTCCTCTGCCCACAACTAAAATGCAAAAGTTATACAGTGCCCTTCGGTAGAGCAGAGGCCAGCCGACCACCATGTCTGAGGGCGGTAGCCCACCAAGACTCATCAACTCCCGTCACCTCTCGGCCAAGCCGACACTAAACACCGTGACACTTCCCAAAGAACCAGCAAGAAAACGTTCAAAATCCATCAACTATCCTGTGACCCAAGGCGATATATGCACCAGGCGTCGTAACAAAGCCAGACCGTTGAGTGGGAATACCAAACGGCAATATCAAAATCCAAAGTAGCGAAACAGAACGTGATCCAGCCGCCCTCCTCCCACCCCCATGCGGAGCAGGTGTCCAGACGTCCACTCGTCATCATGGTTAAACCTGGAGTACGAGACAGCCCGGCCTCGTGTTTATCTGCTAGTTGTCTCCTCACTGGTCGGTTGCCTATCCTTTGCTCCTCTGCCATTTTCTCTGATCTCTGCCATGTTGTAGGGGGGTACTAAAGTCACCACAGTACATGGTGGTGCATGATGCATCACGTGCGAGGAATGAGACCCTTCATATTGACGTCACTGTTCTATTGTCATCAGCAGTCGCTGGAAGGCTCGGATCTGAAGATGGTTCCTGATGATGAAAGATATCTTCAGGAAGAGGGTCTGCTGATGGTGGTGGCTCAGTTTGTTGGTGTGGGGTACCAGATCTCCTCCACAGCTGCAGCTGAGGCCGCCACTTCTGACATGGCGTCTAAATGCCATGCCATATGTCATCCGATCGAACAAGTCAACTACTTCAGCACCCTGACGGTCGCTAGTAATGGTTTTCGGAGTTCTTGCCAGCACCCGGGAAGGTTCCTCGTATGGCTGTTGTAGCTGTTGACGCACTGCGTCAACCCTCAGAAACACATGAATGGCAGAGAGAACGTCCTGGGATATGTACCAACGTATGTATGACCAATCTGCGACATTGCGCCCCGAAGCTGCTCCATGAAGGCCTACGTGTCCATCATCTTATTGTATGGTGCTGGAGTGATCATATCACCAGGAAGGCGGAGATCGGAACCATGTACAAGGTCAGCCGTAGTTTGGTTGTGTGTGGTACCAAGGAACTACAAGTGTGACAAATTGTCGACCCTAGTCAGTGACAGTCGTTGCAAGGGGTCCTAAACGGGAGACCCACCAATGAAGGAAAGCCCGAGCTACCGACTCTGGTGTCATCTCCACTATAGGAACTGTCTCACACCATCTTGAGAGGGGTTTGACACATGTGAGTTAGTATGAGCATCCACCGGATCGAGGAACTAGAGCGACGATATCCTCGTGCACCACTTCAAATCTGGCCGATAGTTACGGAAAGTTCTGAAGAAGCATCTGTGTGTGTGTCGATGTATATTTTATTGCTGATATTGGAGGCAGTTGCGAGCCCAGATTCGAACATCAGTGTTGATTCCTGGCCATACCATCCGTTTGGTCAGAAGGTGCATTGTAGCTCGGATGCCCCGGTGAGCCCAGGAGCAGAGAGCCGTGAAGATCCTATGCCGATGGATCTTTAGAATATGTATATAGTCCTAGGACGCCAATGATAGACGTGTGACATGTGATAGTATCTTCGGAATTTGGCACAGGTACAACGACGAGCCGAAGTGCTGAGGAAAAGGTGCACAATTGTAGGAGTTCCGGGTCATACCGTTGGCTCTCTAACAATTTCTGCATAGTCGAAGTGAGTCGTCTCGGGAAACATTGAACACAAGCTATGTCGAGAGAGGGCATCGGCGACGACATTCTCAGGCCCCTTCACGTGCTGGATGTCTATCGTGAACTGGGATATGTAGCTCAAATATCGAGTGACTCACAGCGAATGGGAATCTCCTTCTGCTACCAGGGCGTCAGCCAGTGGTTTGTGGTCGGTGAGAACGTGGAAGTCACGTCCCTCGAGAAAATATCTGGTGTTGAATGGTTGCATGTATAGCAACGAGTTCCCTGTCAAATGTGCTGTATTTTGTCTTTTGTCTCAGCCGGTGTTAAGCATGCTGAAAAGAAACCAATGGGTCACCAGGTGTCATCGATAAATTGATGGAGTACTGCTCCTATAGCCATGTTGGCGGCATCAGTTGAGAGGCTAGTTGGCACATCGAACATTGCATGGGCGAGGAGAGTGAGTTGTTCTAGCTCAAGATTAAGGTTGTTGACTGCTACCGATGCCTCTGGTGACCATTGCAGAAGGCACCTTGGACGCCTGCTTACGCCCACATAGGAGGTCCTATAAAGGTTCCAGGATGTCACAATAGTGTGGGATAAACCTATGGCAAAAATTAACCACACCTCAAGAATTCTTGAAGCTTCTCAGTTTTGGTGAGTGTCTAAAACTCTCGGAGAGCCTACATCTTCTCCACCAGTGACAGAATACTTGGCGAAGACACTCGGTATGCCAAGAAGTTGAGTTCGGGCACTTCAAAAATGCATTTTCTAGATTAATCTGCAGGCCATAGTTACAGAGGCGAGCAAAAAGTGTACGAAGCTGCTGCTAATGGTCAGAAGTAGAGTGACTCGAAATTAGAAGGTCATCAATAAAGGCATAGCAGAAAGATAGGTCTCTGACGATCTGATTAATGAATCGTTTGAATGTATGTGCTGCATTACGTAGATCATACAATATCTAAATAAATTCAAACAATCCAATAGAGTGTCGTACAATCCCAGCAGCTAGTCAAATTCATCCTTTGCCACTTGGACATGCTCTGGCGGCACTCGGCAGGGTCGTGCATAAGTTGGTGGGCCTGATATACGAATATGATGGGTGACCGAGTGCTTAATATTGGTATTTAGCAGCTCTATTGGTGATGTACTCAAATTCCTCCAAAAGGGATCTGCAGGTCAGGAGAGTTATGCAGGGCAAAGCTAGTGAGTAGCCATTGCTCTGTACTTACCCAATGAAGCCACCACATGTCAGATCCACGAAGAGGTTGTGATGGCGTAAGAAGTCGCACCCCAGTATAGGCGTATTAACTTCAGCAACGTGGAACGTCCATGTGAAGAGATCGAAGTCAGCAAAGTCACGAGTGACCTCATTATCGCCGTAGATAGGTAGGTACGAAAGTATCATTGGCAGCAACCATGTCGTGGTGTGGATCCCCCCCCCCCAATCCATCCCAAATCCTTATCCTGACCCCTTCCAAGTGCTATATAGTTGTAATGGCTTGACACTTTCTCCTGATAGTTCCCTTCCCTTCTAGAAATTAATCTGAGAATCCTTTTGGAGGGCGAGGTGGCTTGTGCGCTGAAGGAGGAATAACAGAGACTGAAGCACCTGTCTATCGGCGCCAGGAGGTACGATCGAACATATATAAAAGTAAATCATCCAAGGCAATGGGGTTACTGGCCGTTAACAGACCCTGTCGGAGCCGTTTCCAGAATAGGCACACGGTTGGCGGCAGTTCTGGGTAACAGAGACTGAAGCAGTCCACAAGGGCCGTGATGAGGATTCTAATCTACGCCCAGGAGGATCCCAGACCCGCCTTAGTCAACTGTGCCACAACATGGTAAAAGAATTGCAACCTGGAGTGCTACTGCCCTCACGAGGATCCCGCAGCTTCTCCAGAGTACAAACCGGGAATTCTCGTGAGGGCAGTAGCACTCCAGGTTGCAATTCTTTTACCATGTCGTGGCACAGTTGACTAAGGCAGGTCTGGGATCATCTCGAGCATAGGTTTGAAGCCTCATCACGGTCCTTGTGGATTTGTTTATATGATACATTACGCTATTGTGATTTCTGTGTTTATTGAAGTAAGGGTGTAGAGGTAGAACATGTGGTTGACAGAGCTCGGATGCATGGAGGGAATTGTGTGAAACCCCGGTTTGTGCCTCAGACAAACTGCGGGATTCTCATGAGGGCGGTAGCACTCTAGGTTGCAATTCTTTTACCATGTTGTGGCACAGTTGACTAAGGGAGCTGGTCGGCCGAGCGGACAGCACGCTGGACTTGTGATCCTGTGGTCCTGGGTTCGATCCCAGGCGCCGGCGAGAAACAATGGGCAGAGTTTCTTTCACCCTATGCCCCTGTTACCTAGCAGTAAAATAGGTACCTGGGTGTTAGTCAGCTGTCACAGGCTGCTTCCTGGGGGTGGAGGCCTGGTCGAGGACCGGGCCATGGGGACACTAAAATGCCCTGAAATCATCTCAAGATAACCTAACCTCAAGAAGGGGTCATTAGGTTCCAATTGCAGCCCTTTTCATATACAACTAGTCAAAAAATATTGGTTGACATTGAACAACTTTTCTGCAACCAACCTAATGCCCCCATAAGGGGCCATTAGGTTGGTTGCAGAAAAGTTGTTCAATGTCAACCAATATTTTTTGACTAGTTGTATATGAAAGGGCTGCAATTGTCCCAAGTTTCAGTACTATTGTGTAAATAGAAAGGGAGATTATTTTTTTCAACGACTTTTACACATTTTCAAGTCTTAATAAATAAACACACGTTTCAGATATAATTATTCTGTGACACATTAGCGTATAATAAAGGATTGGTAGATAGATATTTTCCAAAACATCTTTAGTTTTCCTAATACAAATTTTCAAAGTTCCCCAAAAAATTATGCAAAATTATGTTTATCGCTATTATAAAATCAACAAATAAACTTAAAGAAAAAAGCAATCAACCAAATTTAGAGACATGCCCTCCACATATACTGTGTAAGTTTCATGTAAATTGAATAAAAAAGGAAAAAATTATTTGAACGTTTATGTAATTGAAAAAACCCAGCAAATAATAAAGTTTAAGATTCTAAAATCTGTGGCTGAGGTTGACATCAACTAATTTTCTCCAAAATTGGCACCCTTACAGATAGGCTTACGTGCAGGCAGGTGTATAGGTTTCATGCAAATCGTCTGATAAAAAGAAAAGAAAAAAATGAAAAAAAAAAATCAATATTTTTTTGCTTATTTTTTTCCAAAAAACACTAATTATAATATTTGTTTAATATATGCTACTGTGATAGCAAAGAGTCATATCTATGATTTCAGTTGACACTTTTGTTTCATAATCGTTTTTGACAATTTTGGCATAATTTTGACACCTACTTCAATATTTTTTTCTCCCTTCTTATTTATGCTATGAGGCTGAAACTTGAACCAGATGAAACACTTTTCATATACACCTTGTCAAAAAAGTTTGATTGAAATCGAACGAGTTTTCATTTATTGCATTTTTGGGGCAAATTGGAACCTAATGCCCCCTAAGCAAAACCAGACAGCCGCCCAGACGGACGTCTGGAAACCTCTACCTGGGTCCCCCTACTAAGCCCTGTGACCCGCAGCCAGGTGTTCTCGCTGGCGCTTGTTACGTGGCCACCAACTGCTCTTTATTTTGCCAGCTTCACATCTTACCACTTTACGTGATGTCACCTGCAGGCGTATATAAGTAGTGGGAAACGACACAATGACCGGCTATTTTACTTTTTCCCAAAGCCAGTCTTTGAGTCGCGTGTTTTTTGTTACCTTGGTGATCCTGCACAGGCATTGTCAACGGTCAGTGACGTCACCAGACTTCATCTTCCCTGTATAAGCCCGTTTTCTTTTATGGTGTATTTATTGCCAACCCATACTTATCTAGAAGTTATATATTTATAGCGTCTAGCCAAGGATCGTTTATTGAGCATAGAAATGGATGAAATCCACTATCTCTTATGCATATGAAACAAGGGGGAGCAGCACAGAGCAAGAACTATCATATATATCAGCGTTCACCTCTGTTACCAAACCAGTATTTACCCAGTTCTTTTTCCTAAATGTAAAACTAATCCAATTTATACCCATTGGTTCGTGTTCTGTCTCGTGTTAATATTTTTAATGGGATATTAATATCCCCTTTATCATACTCATTCACTCTCACCTCTCTATCATGTCATTCCTCTTTCTTCTCCTTTCTAGAGAATGTATTTTAAGCTTTGTCAATCTTTCTTCAAGGATCGTTTATTGAGCATAGGGCAAATAAAAATTAAAAAACCCACTATCATCCATTTCTATGAAAACAATCCTCTGCCAGGCATGGTGACTTCAATGCAATTCAGTACTAATCCAATATTGCAGCATAAATGTATTTGCACGTGCGAATATATATATGCACATCTCACATTCGCTCAAAAAACATGCCTCCCCACACCTTGCTATAGAATATAACAAATCAAAATATTCATTCAGTAAAAGCAAGCCTCTCATGTTTTGAAATAAGGCTTTCTGCAGTTACCTTCTTTCTGACGTCATCATCCCTAATGCGGTGCGAGGCGCCATTGAGCTCAAAGCTTCTAGCCCACGCGCTAAATGTGGATCCTAGGAGATCCTAGGAGTTCACACATAAGTATGAACTCTTATTTCCTCAACTGTACTCTGTGCTTCTTTAGAGTAGATATTCAGTTACATTGTCTCGTATTTTCGCTCATTGCTCATATTTTCCGTTATTCATTCATAAACCCTATCAAACCATCCTAACCTAACTTATCATATAACAAACAAATACATTCTACAGACCAGTGGTTTTTGTTGTTTAGTGACATCACGAAAAGCAACCTCAGGTATGGGGATAAGGTATTGTTGGCCATATTGTTGCAGGGGGTAATGATATTGGACGAGTTAGGAGTGAGGAACTAATACAGAGATTCAGGACAGCCATTTAATTAGTTAGGAGCAAGGGAGGAATCCCGATCATATGTGGCATTCTTCCAAGAAAGGGAGTGGGAAATGAATGGATGTCGAGGGCAATTGGTGTCAATTGCCGGCTGGAAAGATATTGCAAATAAAATGCAATATCTTTCATAGACAACTGGGAACTCTTCTATGGAAGAAATGAAATGTATGCTCGTGATGGGGTGCATCTATCGAGAGCTGGGGTTGTTGCTGTTGCGAACTCGTTGGAAGAAGTGGTTAGAAGTGTTTGTTTGGGTTTAAACTGTTAGTAGATAGAGGAATGGGAATTGATTTGGAGGAAGGAGATAATAAAAGTATGTGTTTGTGGGAGAAAGGAATTGACAAAATGATCAGGGAAAGAGAAAGGCCTCAAAATAACAATTCACTTAGGGTATATTACACTAACAGTAGAAGTCTAAGAAATAAAATTAACGAATTAAATGCTATTGTCTGCACAGAAAGAATAGATATTATTGCAGAAAATAGAGAACTATTAGCTGAATATCAAATAAATGGATTTAAACTATCTCACGCAGATAGATATATTAGACGAGGAGGGGGAGTAGCCATATATGTTAGGGACAATTTGAAATGTAGTCTCAAAGAGGGAATCAAAACTGAGCCACACACAGAAACTATTTGGATAGAATTATACGAAAAAGCAAATAATATTATAATAGGAGTTATATGTAGGCCACCAAATTTAGACAGAATGGAAGCAAAGCATCTATGGGATGAAATATCTAGGGCATCTAGATCTAACAGTATTTACGTCATGGGTGACTTTAATTTTAGTGGAATAAACTGGTTGAACAAAACAGGGAATAGTGAAGCAGAAGATTTTCTAGAATTAATTGACGATTGCTTTCTTACGCAACACATTAAGGAACCAACACGGGAAAATAATATTTTAGATTTAGTGTTAACTAACAGGGAAACACAAATTAATGACATGGAAATAGGGAGTGAGCTAGGGAACAGTGATCACAAAGAAATCAGATTTAGCATAGAATGGAATAGACCTGTAGGAGAAAATTCTGTTAAAGTGCCTGATTTTCGAAAAGCTGATTTTAATAGCCTAAGAATTTTTTTGGGTCAAATTGATTGGAAAGTCTTGGGAATTGGGTGGGGGCCGGTCTTGGAGCGAGACATGAACCCAGCGATAGGTGACGTAAATAGGGATTTCGATGTGGATTCAATATATAACTTATTTAAGAATATTCTAAACAAAGCACAGGAATGTAGTATACCATACAAATTGAATAGATCGAATACTAATGACCCAAAGTGGATAACAAAGAATTTTAAGAACCTTATAGGTAAAAAGAGAGCTTGGTACAAAAAGATTAAAAATGGGGAGGTCACTTTAGAACAGGAATTCGTGCAACTGGTTAGAAATGTTAAAAAAGAGATAAGGAAAGCAAAAAGAAACTATGAAGTTCGCATAGCAGGGCAAGCAAAGACAAATCCTAAAGGGTTTTTTCAGTTATATCTTACTAAGACTAGGGAAAGGATAGGTCCATTAAAAACTGAGACAGGTCAAATAACAGATAGTGATGAAGAAATGAGTAGTATTTTTAATAAATATTTCGTATCTGTATTTACTAAAGAGGAACTTAACAATATGCCTTCAGCCGAACAAGTCTATGTGGGTGGGGACGAGGACAGGTTGACGAGTTTAGCAGTTACCAGGGAGGATGTTCTTAAACAAATAGTAAAACTCAAACCAAACAAATCCCCAGGGCCGGATGAAGTGTTTGCCAGGGTGCTTAAAGAATGCAAAGAGGAGCTTTGTGACCCACTGTCTACCATATTTAATAAATCAATAGAGTCAGGCTGAGTGCCAGAGTTTTGGAAAATTGCTAATGTGATACCAGTTTTTAAGAAAGGAGATAGATCACTTGCGTCTAACTATCGACCAATTAGCCTAACGTCTATTGTGGGAAAGTTACTCGAATCTATAATAGCAAATAAAATTCGTCATCATCTTGAAAAACATAAATAAATAATTGAGTCGCAACATGGTTTTATAAATGGCCGTTCATGTTTAACAAATTTGTCATCTTTTTATTCTAGCATTGTTGAGGCAGTTGATAGTGGTAAGGATTGCGATGTTGTGTACCTTGACTTTAGCAAAGCTATTGATACAGTGCAACATGAAAGACTGATTAAAAAGATAGAGTCTCATGGTATTGGGGGTGCTATATTAAGCTGGATTAGGGCATGGCTATACCAAAGGAAACAGAGTTAGTATAAATGGAGTCAAGTCAGAGTGGGAAAATGTTGTAAGTGGGGTGCCTCAGGGCTCTGTCCTGGGACCTCTGTTGTTTATAATATATATAAATGATTTAGATTCAGGTTTGAGTAGCAACATTTGCAAATTTGCCGATGATACGAAAATCGGTAAGGAAATTAATTCGGAGGAGGACTCACTATCACTTCAAGTTGATCTAGATAGGGTTTTGAAATGGTCGAAGGATTGGCAGATGCAGTTTAATGCTGATAAATGTAAAGTTCTGAGGTTAGGTAATGATGATATTGTTACAAGATACGAGTTAGATGGTGTTGAGATTGCGAAGTCGAATTGCGAAAGGGATCTGGGAGTTATGATTAGTAAGAATTTAAAACAATAGGACAATGCATAAATGTTTGTAATAAGGCAAATCGGACACTTGGATTTATTAATCGCAGCGTTAGTAACAAGACACCTGGTGTGGTTCTCAAGCTATATCTTGCTCTAGTTAGGCCCCCATATAGATTATGCAGTTCAGTTTTGGTCGCCATATTATAGAATGGATATAAATTCACTTGAACGTGTCCAGCGTAGGATGGCTAAGTTAATTCCCAAAATTAGAAATCTTTCATATGAAGAAAGATTAACAAAGCTTAAGTTGCATTCACTGGAAAGGCGAAGAGTTAGGGGTGACATGATTGAGGTTTACAAGTGGGTGAATGGACATAACAAAGGGGATATTAATAGGGTATTAAAAGTATCAACACAAGACAGAACACGAAACAATGGGTATAAATTGGATAAGTTTAGATTTAGGAAAGACTTGGGTAAATACTGGTTCAGTAACAGGGTTGTTGATTTGTGGAACCAATTGCCGCGTAACATTGTGGAGGTGGGGTCCCTCGATTGTTTCAAGCGCGGGTTGGACATGTATATGAGTGGGATTGGGTGGTTATAAATAGGAGCTTCCTCGTATGGGCCAATAGGCCTTCTGCAGTTGCCTTTGTTCTTATGTTCTTATTAGTATATAAGTGTCAAGGTATCACAGCACTTGACTGGTCAACTATGTGTGACGTCACCAGATAACCAATGCAGCCTTTAGCGTCCTACTGGCATGTGTATTTAATGTTAATATTCAAAGAGACTAGACTAACCATCCCCCACCTAACCTAATCAGAGGTTTAAGAATATACATTGTATAGGTTTTTATTATTTTATTGGTAAAAAAGTTTGCATTCTGGTCTTAACAGTAAAATTGTAATGGGGAACAAGCATGATATTTCAGATATCGGGCATAGCAATCCTAGATCCTGGTAATTTTTTGTGAGGGAGACCAGTTCCTCTGCCACACCAATCTGGAACAATGAATAAATACCATATGAGCAACACAGAATAATAATAATAATAATAATAAATCAGCAATAATATGAAAGACATTATAAAGCAAACATCTAGAAATATACTTACAGCTCAGTAATATGAGGAGTCATTACACAGCGATAGACATTTATCCTGTCCATCAATGCAAAATGTCTTTTTGCAGTTAGGCATTGCAAAATTAGAATATGCAAATTGAATTATCTTCCTATCGTTCATATTATATTCCCCATATTCAAATAAAGTTTCAAATTTATGTAGTGCAGCTCTCAAGTTCAGGCGACATAACTGATAGACAAAAAACATGTCATAGGCTCCACAATAATAGGAGTCCATACTCTGTATGCGTTCCGTAAACATATAAACTCTATAATCTTCAAAATAAGAGAGGAATTCTTGTAAATAACGTGAATGGAATTCCATCTTCACCCCAAAACTGTCCAACAGGGCGATAATGGCTCCTGAAGGTTTATTGTGTACATATATAGTCATCCAATGACCCATCATCGATGCAGGGGATTTCTCATCTAAAGTACTCAAAATAAATACCACTGGCTCTTTATTTAATTTCTTGAAGATTCTTTTTACATCGTTCGCTAAATAACATCCGATATACATGGCTTCTTCCCCTAAATATATATTTCTCAACCCATTGTTTTTTTCTAAACAATTCATGTTTCTTAGGCTCTCGTTTCACAAATAATGCGTCGGTCAGCATTAATTTTCTTAATTTTCATTAATTTTCTAAAAGCTTATGCCCCTGTAGTAGGGCCAAACAGCAGTATAACTTTATTTCCCACTGTGGCTGTATTAAATTCCAACGTAATTCTTAAATTCCCTGTCACTTCCAAGGAAACTGTACCCTTTATTTATTCCGGTAATAAATTAAAGACCAGCAGAGTTTGTCCTTTAACGAACGATTCGTAGGACAAAATATTATCTACATTAAATCCTACGGCATTCAGGACCGTATAATATAATTTTGAACATTTATGGGGGAAATCACACGCGATATTAAATAAACTCGTGCTGTTCACTGATATATATACGTTGCTCAAGGCGGAATTGTTGAAATATAATGGGTTTAAGGTATAATCTCCAGAAATGGCATTTGGACAGGGCAATTCAATCAAATACGAATCTGTATCCGTATACAGCAATCTAGCTTTGTCTCCATAATGAACTTTTACCGTATTATACCAAAAATCATATAGCTATTAGCTATTTGCAGGATCTGGAACCCCAAATAGGTTGGTGTATTGAGTGATTGGTGTTGGTGTACTTGTGTTGTGTTGGTGGTATTGAGTTGGTGGTGTGTTGGTGTGTTGAGTTGGTGTACTAAGTGATTGTTTCTTAACCGTGCAAATGACTGTCTTCGCTCAACAAAATGCTCCGTTTGAAGAATGGATTGCGTGCAAGCTTTTGGAATTTGTCTCGTGATGTAACTAAATAATGCTGATCACAATATTTACTCACATTTGTCAAACTCTTGCCGTAAATTGTATTTGATACCAGCTTGAAAGCCTTACCCTTAATGGCGCAAGGTGTATTCGAACGTTCACGAGCATTTGTTTCTACAAATTCCTTAAGGTACTTGCTTTGTTGGAATTTGTAAATTGCATTTACCTTAGCTACTTCCAATCCCAATTTCATCAGCATCTGAAGCAAATCCAAACTGACCAAGTAATCTTTTTTGGGAAGATGGGAAGCAATAAATTTATTGTTTTTCTTGGGGAGTTTGCGATCTTCTGTATTTAAAATGTGTTTGCTATAATCGGACAGAAAATCAGTAGAAATATTAGCATGTGACAGGGTTAAGGGCAAACCATCGGTGTATCGAGCCACCTCAGGTGCGACATTCTTGGTGTCACATGACCCAATACCCCTTATCCCCATCACATGCAATATTTTCTAATCCCTGTTGGAGCCAATCATCGCATTCGGCAGCAGATAATTTACGGATCCCGCCTTGAGGAAGCAGTTCTGTCATACAGGTGGCGTATAGGCCATTAAAATCTAAATACAGAATATATTTATCAGTACTAGAAGGATCAGCACTCGTATGCTCATTTTGTACACTTGTGTGTTGCCGCAGAACAGAGGTAAATCCGCCTCTTAGATTTCTACACAATACATCGTACAAATGGGGATCAGAAATAGAGTCCAAGACAACTCGACTCTTAAACAAGAAAGCGTCCCATACAAAACTAGATAACAAGACATAGTGTGTAATGTCTAACTTGTACAGCTCAAGCAAGGTCTTGCGCCATACAGTGAACACATCACACAATAGTCCAGTATCTACTTTCAAATAGACCTTCAAGTAATCCCCAATGGTCTTGCATTCCGCTAATCTAAAGACTTCTTTAGCCTGTGTATAATCATTCTAGCTTATGGCCTCGTGCCTTAAACTATTGAAAAAGGCTTCGGGAGGAGAAAGAGCCGGTTCATTTAATTTCTCCAAAGATGAAATAATCATAACAGAATTCTTGTTTGCCTGTCTTTAATAAATGGTGGGCAGCTGCAGGGACGTCATCTAGCATAACTGAGGTGCGTTTACCTTCCTTGATATGTTCTTTAGCTAGTTTATCCAGCCCGCCATTTAGTAAAGCCAGACTATCCATAAACCGAAGTTTACCGATATCCACTTTCATGAACTTAAATCCATCTTTGGAGGCAATATCAATTTTACGGTTAGGGAGGTAAGACAATTCATTTAAAATTACCTCGAGGTCATAAGCTGCATTGTGAGAGAATGTATACAAATATTTATAAGAATTTCTGCACAGCATGTTGCACCTACGGCAATAGGCTGCTAGATAATTATTAAATTCAATAGCATGATCATGATGACGGTGCTTGTCTTTTTCTGATTTAAATGGTCTATAGCACATTTCACATGTGGTCTGACGTCTATAGGCTTGCCAATGTTCACGTGTCAGATATTTTGTATTTAGGCATGGAAGATTTAATTCTCTTCCATGACTTCTCCAAAGTATCTATGAAATGATTCACAGGGTCATCCCCCATATATGTTAATTTATCTACCACTTCTAATTCCCTGTTGATGATGATAAAAGCTGATGCCACGGTTTTGTAACGCTTCTCAATCATACCATGAGGATTGGAGGGGTCCAACAAGCACTCAAAATCATAATATGCTGTGTGAGAAGGACCATAAGCCGTAATTTTTTAACTTGATTTTATGACCTTCAGGGTAAAATTTCAATGTTTGTTTAACTTCGCATGACTCTTCGTGATCCTGCATAGCGTCAGGTGACAAATGAATTAAGCACGAATGGCAAAAAATATGATTTTGGGGGGCTCTGCTTAATTGACGGCGCATGTTACGGACGTAGTGATTGAAATCTTTAATGAGCACAAGATGCTGATCCTCTAGCATGAGCAAGGGTACTTTACGGGCGGAATGTTCCCTGCCTTTACTAGCTAAGCTAATGTAGTACCTATTATCTTCAAGAGTGAGCACATAGATATATATACTTAATTTATTTATACTTTCAATTTTATTGATGTTATCATACGCTATGGGTATTTCTATATCCTCACTCCAACGGACAAATCTAAGACACCACCTGGCTGACTTGGAAAATCTGCGGATATTATCTAAATGCATTCCCTGAAAAAGGCATATATAAGCGGCCGAACATTGAATCAAACATATATTTTGTTCCCCTTTAGGGTTGAAAACATAATGTCGACCACGCACTTTATCTGGATAAGGTACGTATTCCCCAGGACGGATGGGATGCTGAACAACTATAGAATTGATATAAAAACCAGAAATGCTCTGTATACCTAGACTCGAACCTTCTGTCTCGGCAAAGAACTCTTCTAACTTATTATCCAATTCGGCAATCCATTGATCTTCGCCAACACTGGTTTCATGCCTAGTTACAGTGCGTTGTTCAGCCCTTATGGGCAACTCTCCCTCAAAATCAGGTTCATTTTCATGATTAAACCGTTGTAAATTAAAAGAAAAATCCGGGTAAATTAAAAGGACAGGAGGGAAATTGGGGTGAACGGCATCAAATAAGGATTCTATTTGCTGAATAAAATAATCACGATATATAGTCAAATAATGGGCAGGATTTTCTTGGCCATAATCGGGGATGCTATATGAATGGCGTATGTACCCCCCATTGAAATTATTTATCACTTCAAGCACTTCGGGTTGAGGAGGAAGCAAAACATCTACCTGCTGTTGCTGCTGATCCTGAGGTGGTGGCGGAGAATTAGCGATGGGCTGGCTGGCTTCCATATCTGAATTTGCTTCCCAAACCAAATGCAGGGAGTCCTCATCATCACCCTCTAGATGGATACCTAGAATAAAAAAGAATTGTGATTTTAATAAATATTATAAATTAAATATTGGAATGTTTATAAAATAAATAATGCAAGGTTATGGGAATAATCACTGAGGATGATACATACGATTTGGACAGTTCCTGCTGTTGTTGCTATATTCTAATGGCTTGACTAGTGCTAGGCTAGTGCTCCTCCTCCTCCACGAGGATAATTCTCCACTCTGCCCAACTGGAGATCCTAAAAAAAAAAAATTATATTTTTACCTATACAAATAGGAAAATGCTATTGTCAATATCGCAATTGTCAAATAATGGGCAAGTAGTTGCAGAAAATAAGAGACTTACTTTTTTTAAATTGTGCACGTTGAGGTGGAGAAGCTTCTAGATCCTCAGTACCTGAACTGGTTGAAGACACAATGTCCTCCTCCAATTACAGACAAAATGAACATGATTCCGGAATATATCCTGCAGATAAAAACAAAAATAATTTTTGATTGAAACTTCTATATGGTACATGTGAATAACAAAAATCTCTGATATCGTTGGCAAGTAAATTTAGCAGGTAATAATAATAATAATAATAATAACAATACTTACGGTTGGCACAAAATACTTTGGAGCAGGCGGCGCAAATTTTGTCATAACGCCCGAAAGGTATATCTTCACACTGGGGACAGGTTATAACACACTCACGACGCGAGTTCGCCGTATAAGAAATATGACACACTTCGCACTTAATCTCAAACAGACGCAATTTCCCTTGCTTTGGGTTATTGCAGAAAGGACAAGTTTCCATGATTGGGTATTGTTGTTGAATAATACAGAGGTTTGGTGAAATGTCCAGGAGCGATACTGGCTTCTTGTGCTGGCTGAGAGGGCTGTACTGGGGAATGGCGGCCAGGTCAGCTTGCCTGTCATGTTGCCAGACGCACGATGCTGCTCAAATTGCGGTACGACATTTGGGTTGCTATTATAGTTTTGAACTTATCGCTGACTAATGATTACAGTTGTGAATGACTAAAAATGTAAATTCTTAAAACTCTGATTAGGTTAGGTGGGGATGGTTAGTCTAGCCATTTTTGAATAATAACATCAAATTCACATGCCAGTAGGACGCTAAAGGCCGCATTGGTCATCTGGTGACGTCACACATATGCTGTGATACCTTGACACTTATATGCTAATGACCAGCAATACCCTATCCCCATACCTGAGGTCGCTTTTTGTGACGTCGCTAAACAACAACAACTAGTCTGTAGAATATTTTTGTTTGTTATATGATAAATTAGGTTAGGATGGTTTGATAGGGTTTATGAATGAATAACGGAAAATATGAGCAATGAGCGAAAATACGAGCCAATGTAGCTGAATATCTACTCTAAAGAAGCACAGAGTACAGTTGAGGAAATAAGAGTTCACACTTATGTGTGAATCTCCTAGGATCCGCATTTAGCGCGTGGGCTAGAAGCTTTGAGCTCATTGGCGCCTCGCACCGCATTAGGGATGATGACGTCAGAAAGAAGGTAACTGCAGAAAGCCTTATTTCAAAACATGAGAGGTTTGCTTTTACTGAATGAATATTTTGATTTGTTATATTCTATAGCAAGGTGTGGGGAGGCATGTTTATTGAGCGAATGTGAGATGTGCATATATATATTCGCACGTGCAAATACATTTATGCGTTTATGCCGCAATATTGGATTAGTACTGAATTGCATTGAAGTCACCATGCCTGGCAGAGGACTGTTTTCATACAAATGGATGATAGTGGGTTTTTTAATTTTTATTTGCCCTATGCTCAATAAACGATCCTTGAAGAAAGATTGACAAAGCTTAAAATACATTCTCTAGAAAGGAGAAGAAAGAGGAATGACATGATAGAGAGGTGAGAGTGAATGAGTATGATAAAGGGGATATTAATATCCCATTAAAAATATTAACACGAGACAGAACACGAACCGATGGGTATAAATTGGATAAGTTTTACATTTAGGAAAAAGAACTGGGTAAATATTGGTTTGGTAACAGAGGTGAACGCTGATATATATGATAGTTCTTGCTCTGTGCTGCTCCCCCTTGTTTCATATGCATAAGAGATAGTGGATTTCATCCATTTCTGTGCTCAATAAACGATCCTTGGCTAGACGCTATAAATATATAACTTCTAGATAAGTATGGGTTGGCAATAAATACACCATAAAAGAAAACGGGCTTATACAGGGAAGATGAAGTCTGGTGACGTCATTGACCATTGGCAATGCCTGTGCAGGATCACCAAGGTAACGAAAAACACACGACTCAATGACCGGCCGTCACCATTTTTATCGAAAAAACTCACGACTCAATGACCGGCAGTCAAAGTGTCACGGAAAAAAATCACGACTCAATGACCGACAAAGTGACACAGAAAAAAATCACGACTCAATGACCGGCCGTCACCATTTTTAACGAAAAACACATGACTCAATGACCGGCAGTTGTTGAGGGGAGCGACGCGTCAGCGGGGTAACGAAAATCACACGACACAATGACCGGCTTTGGGAAAAAGTAAAATAGCCGGTCATTGTGTCGTTTCCCACTACTTATATATATACCCCTGCCGGTGGCCTCGAGTTTTTAGACTACTCATGGTGCTCCTGGGTTCTACACTTCACCTCCATCACTCACTGTGGTCCTGCTACGATGCATGGTGGTGCTCACTCACTCATGAGTGAGGCGTAGACAGTCACAGTGAGAGGGTGTGTTAGCTAGAGCTCTGATTTTAGAAATATTATCATTGCAATAACGGAAGGTGTGGTGAAGGAACTGATGAACCAAGTTGGAGCTCTGAGAGCAGAGATGGATTCGCCACGGGGGTAGGTACGACAGTTGAAACAACATCGAGAAGAAACGAAGGAGGTGACCAATATTAAAAAGACCTCGTCGTGGAAAGCCGTAAAGGACAGGGGTCTTAAGAAGACCTTGACAAGGCCTCCTACAGACCCCCCTAAGGACTTAAAATTCATTTGCCGTGTTGGAAGACGAGTGCTGTGGCGAGCCTACAGTTCACTCGAAAGGGACATCAATGAAGAGCAACGAAGCACAGGTCCCTCAAAGTGCTCAGAAAGTATTGGAGGCACCTAAGCGAATTTTGGTTGTGGGAGATTCCCAGGTGAGGTATTTAGACAGAACATTTTGTGCTAGAGATAGGGGGAACAGGTTAAGGGTTTGCTATCCGGGAGCTCGAATTGGTGATATTATAAACAACATGAATGATATCATGGCTAGAAATGTGAACAATCTCATTATCTGTATTAACGCAGGAGGAAATGATGTTGGTCGAGTTAGGAGTGAGGAACTGATTCAAAACAGCCATAGAATTAGTTAGGAGCAGGAGAGGAATCCCGATTATACGTGGCATTCTTCCAAGAAAGAGAGTGGGAAATGAATGGTTGTCGAGGGCACTTGGTGTCAATTGCCGGCTGGAAAGATACTGCAAACCAAATGCAACATCTTTCATACATAACTGGGAACACTTCTATGGAAAAAATGAAATGTATGCTCGGGATGTGGTGCTTCTATCGAGGGCTGGGGTTGTTGTTGTTGCGAATTCGTTGAAACCAGTGGTTGGAGGCGTTTGCTTGGGTTTAAACTGTTAGTAGATAGTGGTATGAGAATTTATATGGAGGAAGGAAGTAATAAAAGCATGTGTTCGTGGGAGAAAGAAATTGGCAAAATGATCAAAGAAAGAAAAGGACCTCAAAATAACAATACACTTAGGGTATATTACACTAACAGTAGAAGTTTAAGAAACAAAATAAACAAATTAAATGCTCTTGTCTTTATAGATATTATCGTGCTTACCAAAACGTGGATGAATGTAGAAAATAGAGAACTATTGGCTTAATATCAGATAAATGGAATAAATAAACTATTTCACACAGATAGATATATTAGACGAGAAGGGAAGCATTTGAGTAGTTATCAGTCGGTCAGGTGAAGTCACAGTGAGAGGTTGTGTTAACCGGAGCTCCTGAGTGTTGTTATATTATCATTGCAATATGGAAGTTGTAGTTAAGGACCTGGTGACTCTAGTGGGAGCCCTGAGGACAGAGTTGGACTTTCTGCGGGAGGAGGTGCGTCAGCTGAAAGAACAACGAGAAGTAACGAAGGAGGTGACCAGCAGTAAAGGGACCTCGTCTTGGAGAGTTGTGAAAGACAGGGGCCTTAAGAAGACTTTGATAAAGCCGCCTTCAAACGCCATAGCAACTTCTAATTCATTTGACGTTTTGGAGGACGAGTGCTGTGGAGAGACTGTGGATCGCGCAAAAGGGAAAGCAACGAAGAGAAAGGAAGCGCAGGCCCCTCAGAAAGTAAAGGAAGTACCTAAGCAAACATTAGTTGTGGGAGATTCCCAGATAAGGTATTTGGATAGAACGTTTTGTGCTAGAGATAGGGGGAACAGGTTAAGGGTTTGCTATCCCGGAGCTGGCATTGGTGATATTATAAACAACATGAATGATATTATGGCTGGTAATGGGAACAATCCCATTATTTGCATTAGCGTGGGAGGAAATGATGTTGGTCGAGTTAGGAGTGAGGAACTGATTCAGTGGTATAAAACAGCCATAGAGTTAGTTAGGAGCAAGGGAGGAATCCCGATCATATGTGGCATTCTTCCAAGAAAGGGAGTGGGAAATGAATGGATATCGAGGGCACTTGGTGTCAATTGCCGGCTGGAAAGATATTGCAAATCAAATGCAATATCTTTCATAGACAACTGGGTACACTTCTATGGAAGAAATGAAATGTATGCTCGTGATGGGGTGCATCTATCGAGAGCTGGGGTTGTTGCTGTTGCGAACTCGTTAGAAGAAGTGGTTAGAGGTGTTTGTTTGGGTTTAAACTGTTAGTAGATAGAGGTATGGGAATTGATTTGGAGGAAGGAGGTAATAAAAGTATGTGTTTGTGGGAGAAAGGAATTGGCAAAACGATCAGGGAAAGAGAAGGTCCGCAAAATAACAATTCACTTAGGGTATATTACACTAACAGTAGAGGTCTAAGAAATAAAATTAACGAATTAAATGCTCTTGTCTGCACAGAAAAAATAGATATTATTGCACTTACCGAAACGTGGATGAATGTAGAAAATAGAGAACTATTAGCTGAATATCAAATATATGGATTTAAACTATTTCACACAGATAGATATATTAGACGAGGAGGTGGAGTAGCCATATATGTTAGGGACAATTTGAAATGTAGTCTCAAAGAGGGAATCAAAACAGAGCCACACACAGAAACTATTTGGATTGAATTAAACGAAAAAGCTAATAATATTATAATAGGAGTAATATATAGGCCACCAAATTTAGACAGAATGGAAGCAAAGCATCTATGGGATGAAATATCTAGAGCATCTAGATCTAACAGTATTTATGTCATGGGTGACTTTAATTTTAGCGGAATAAACTGGTTGAACAAAACAGGGAATAGTGAAGCAGAAGATTTTCTAGAATTAATTGACGATTGCTTTCTTACGCAACACATTAAGGAACCAACACGGGAAAATAATATTTTAGATTTAGTGTTAACTAACAGGGAAACGCAAATTAATGACATCGAAATAGGGAGTGAGCTAGGGAGCAGTGATCACAAAGAAATCAGATTTAGCATAGAATGGAATAGACCAGTAGGAGAAAATTCTGTTAAAGTGCCAGATTTTCGAAAAGCTGATTTTAATAGCCTAAGAAATTTTTTGGGTCAAATTGATTGGAAAGGCTTGGGTATGGGGTGTGGGCCGGTCTTGGAGCGAGACATCAACCCAGCGATAGGTGACTTAAATGGGGATTTCGATGTGGATTCAATATATAACTTATTTAAGAATATTCTAAACAAAGCACAGGAACGTAGTATACCATACAAATTGAATAGATCGTATACTAATGACCCAAAGTGGATAACAAAGAATTTGAAGAACCTTATAGGTAAAAAGAGAGCTTGGTACAAAAGGATTAAAAATGGGGAGGTCACTTTAGAACAGGAATTCGTACAACTGGTTAGAAATGTTAAAAAAGAGATAAGGAAAGCAAAAAGAAACTATGAAGTTCGCATAGCAGGGCAAGCAAAGACAAATCCTAAAGGGTTTTTTCAGTTATATCGTACTAAGACTAGGGAAAGGATAGGTCCATTAAAAACTGAGACAGGTCAAATAACAGATAGTGATGAAGAGATGAGTAGTATTTTTAATAAATATTTTGTATCTGTATTTACTAAAGAGGAACTTAACAATATGCCTTCAGCCGAACAAGTCTATGGGGGTGGGGACGAGGACAGGTTGACGAGTTTAGCAGTTACCAGGGAGGATGTTCTTAAACAAATAGTAAAACTCAAACCAAACAAATCCCCAGGGCCGGATGAAGTGTTTGCTAGGGTGCTTAAAGAATGCAAAGAGGAGCTTTGTGACCCACTGTCAACCATATTTAATAAATCAATAGAGTCAGGCAGAGTGCCAGAGTTTTGGAAAGTTGCTAATGTGATACCAGTTTTTAAGAAAGGAGATAGATCACTTGCGTCTAACTATCGACCAATTAGCCTAACGTCTATTACATAAGAACATAAGAACAAAGGTAACTGCAGAAGGCCTATTGGCCCATACGAGGCAGCTCCTATTCTATAACCACCCAATCCCACTCATATACTTGTCCAACCCGTGCTTGAAACAATCGAGGGACCCCACCTCCACAATGTTACGCGGCAATTGGTTCCACAAATCAACAACCCTGTTACTGAACCAGTATTTACCCAAGTCTTTCCTAAATCTAAACTTATCCAATTTATACCCATTGTTTCGTGTTCTGTCCTGTGTTGATACGTTTAATACCCTATTAATATCCCCCCGGTTATGTCCATTCATCCACTTGTAAACCTCTATCATGTCACCCCTAACTCTTCGCCTTTCCAGTGAATGCAACTTAAGCTTTGTTAATCTTTCTTCATATGAAAGATTTCTAATTTGGGGAATTAACTTAGTCATCCTACGCTGGACACGTTCAAGTGAATTTATATCCATTCTATAATATGGCGACCAAAACTGAACTGCATAATCTAAATGGGGCCTAACTAGAGCAAGATATAGCTTGAGAACCACACCAGGTGTCTTGTTACTAACGCTGCGATTAATAAATCCAAGTGTCCGATTTGCCTTATTACGAACATTTATGCATTGATCCTTTTGTTTTAAATTCTTACTAATCATAACTCCCAGATCCCTTTCGCAATCCGACTTCGCAATCACAACACCATCTAGCTCGTATCTTGTAACTCTATCATCATTACCTAACCTCAGAACTTTACATTTATCAGCATTAAACTGCATCTGCCAATCCTTTGACCATTTCAAAACCCTATCTAGATCAACTTGAAGTGATAGTGAGTCCTCCTCCGAATTAATTTCCCTACCGATTTTCGTATCATCGGCAAATTTGCAAATGTTGCTACTCAAACCTGAATCTAAATCATTTATATATATTATAAACAACAGAGGTCCCAGGACAGAGCCTTGAGGCACTCCACTTACAACATTTTCCCACTCTGACTTGATTCCATTTATACTAACTCTCTGTTTCCTTTGGTATAGCCATGCCCTAATCCAGCTTAATATAGCACCCCCAATACCATGAGACTCTATCTTTTTAATCAGTCTTTCATGTGGCACTGTATCAAAAGCTTTGCTAAAGTCAAGGTATACAACATCGCAATCCTTACCACTATCAACTGCCTCAACAATGCTAGAATAAAAAGATAACAAATTTGTTAAACATGAACGGCCATTTATAAAACCATGTTGCGACTCAATTATTAATTTATGTTTTTCAAGATGAAGACGAATTTTATTTGCTATTATAGATTCGAGTAACTTTCCCACAATAGACGTTAGGCTAATTGGTCGATAGTTAGACGCAAGTGATCTATCTCCTTTCTTAAAAACTGGTATCACATTAGCAACTTTCCAAAACTCTGGCACTCTGCCTGACTCTATTGATTTATTAAATATGGTTGACAGTGGGTCACAAAGCTCCTCTTTGCATTCTTTAAGCACCCTGGCAAACACTTCATCCGGCCCTGGGGATTTGTTTGGTTTGAGTTTTACTATTTGTTTAAGAACATCCTCCCTGGTAACTGTTAAACTCGTCAACCTGTCCTCGTCCCCACCCACATAGACTTGTTCGGCTGAAGGCATATTGTTAAGTTCCTCTTTAGTAAATACAGATACAAAATATTTATTAAAAATACTACTCATCTCTTCATCACTATCTGTTATTTGACCTGTCTCAGTTTTTAATGGACCTATCCTTTCCCTAGTCTTAGTACGATATAACTGAAAAAACCCTTTAGGATTTGTCTTTGCTTGCCCTGCTATGCGAACTTCATAGTTTCTTTTTGCTTTCCTTATCTCTTTTTTAACATTTCTAACCAGTTGTACGAATTCCTGTTCTAAAGTGACCTCCCCATTTTTAATCCTTTTGTACCAAGCTCTCTTTTTACCTATAAGGTTCTTCAAATTCTTTGTTATCCACTTTGGGTCATTAGTATTCGATCTATTCAATTTGTATGGTATACTACGTTCCTGTGCTTTGTTTAGAATATTCTTAAATAAGTTATATATTGAATCCACATCGAAATCCCCATTTAAGTCACCTATCGCTGGGTTCATGTCTCGCTCCAAGACCGGCCCACACCCCATACCCAAGACTTTCCAATCAGTTTGACCCAAAAAATTTCTTAGGCTATTAAAATCAGCTTTTCGAAAATCTGGCACTTTAACAGAATTTTCTCCTACTGGTCTATTCCATTCTATGCTAAATCTGATTTCTTTGTGATCACTGCTCCCTAGCTCACTCCCTATTTCGATGTCCTTAATTTGCGTTTCCCTGTTAGTTAACACTAAATCTAAAATATTATTTTCCCGTGTTGGTTCCTTAATGTGTTGCGTAAGAAAGCAATCGTCAATTAATTCTAGAAAATCTTCTGCTTCACTATTCCCTGTTTTGTTCAACCAGTTTATTCCGCTAAAATTAAAGTCACCCATGACATAAATACTGTTAGATCTAGATGCTCTAGATATTTCATCCCATAGATGCTTTGCTTCCATTCTGTCTAAATTTGGTGGCCTATATATTACTCCTATTATAATATTATTAGCTTTTTCGTTTAATTCAATCCAAATAGTTTCTGTGTGTGGCTCTGTTTTGATTCCCTCTTTGAGACTACATTTCAAATTGTCCCTAACATATATGGCTACTCCACCTCCTCGTCTAATATATCTATCTGTGTGAAATAGTTTAAATCCATATATTTGATATTCAGCTAATAGTTCTCTATTTTCTACATTCATCCACGTTTCGGTAAGTGCAATAATATCTATTTTTTCTGTGCAGACAAGAGCATTTAATTCGTTAATTTTATTTCTTAGACTTCTACTGTTAGTGTAATATACCCTAAGTGAATTGTTATTTTGCGGACCTTCTCTTTCCCTGGTCGTTTTGCCAATTCCTTTCTCCCACAAACACATACTTTTATTACCTTCTTCCTCCAAATCAATTCCCATACCTCTATCTACTAACAGTTTAAACCCAAACAAACACCTCTAACCACTTCTTCTAACGAGTTCGCAACAGCAACAACCCCAGCTCTCGATAGATGCACCCCATCACGAGCATACATTTCATTTCTTCCATAGAAGTGTTCCCAGTTGTCTATGAAAGATATTGCATTTGATTTGCAATATCTTTCCAGCCGGCAATTGACACCAAGTGCCCTCGATATCCATTCATTTCCCTAATATCCATTCATTTCTATTGTGGGAAAGTTACTCGAATCTATAATAGCAAATAAAATTCGTCTTCATCTTGAAAAACATAAATTAATAATTGAGTCGCAACATGGTTTTATAAATGGCCGTTCATGTTTAACAAATTTGTTATCTTTTTATTCTAGCATTGTTGAGGCAGTTGATAGTGGTAAGGATTGCGATGTTGTATACCTTGACTTTAGCAAAGCTTTTGATACAGTGCCACATGAAAGACTGATTAAAAAAATAGAGTCTCATGGTATTGGGGGTGCTATATTAAGCTGGATTAGGGCATGGCTATACCAAAGGAAACAGAGAGTTAGTATAAATGGAATCAAGTCAGAGTGGGAAAATGTTGTAAGTGGAGTGCCTCAAGGCTCTGTCCTGGGACCTCTGTTGTTTATAATATATATAAATGATTTAGATTCAGGTTTGAGTAGCAACATTTGCAAATTTGCCGATGATACGAAAATCGGTAGGGAAATTAATTCGGAGGAGGACTCACTATCACTTCAAGTTGATCTAGATAGGGTTTTGAAATGGTCAAAGGATTGGCAGATGCAGTTTAATGCTGATAAATGTAAAGTTCTGAGGTTAGGTAATGATGATAGAGTTACAAGATACGAGCTAGATGGTGTTGTGATTGCGAAGTCGGATTGCGAAAGGGATCTGGGAGTTATGATTAGTAAGAATTTAAAACAAAAGGATCAATGCATAAATGTTCGTAATAAGGCAAATCGGACACTTGGATTTATTAATCGCAGCGTTAGTAACAAGACACCTGGTGTGGTTCTCAAGCTATATCTTGCTCTAGTTAGGCCCCATTTAGATTATGCAGTTCAGTTTTGGTCGCCATATTATAGAATGGATATAAATTCACTTGAACGTGTCCAGCGTAGGATGACTAAGTTAATTCCCCAAATTAGAAATCTTTCATATGAAGAAAGATTAACAAAGCTTAAGTTGCATTCACTGGAAAGGCGAAGAGTTAGGGGTGACATGATAGAGGTTTACAAGTGGATGAATGGACATAACCGGGGGGATATTAATAGGGTATTAAAAGTATCAACACAGGACAGAACACGAAACAATGGATATAAATTGGATAAGTTTAGATTTAGGAAAGACTTGGGTAAATACTGGTTCAGTAACAGGGTTGTTGATTTGTGGAACCAATTGCCGCGTAACATTGTGGAGGTGGGGTCCCTCGATTGTTTCAAGCACGGGTTGGACAAGTATATGAGTGGGATTGGGTGGTTATAGAATAGGAGCTGCCTCGTATGGGCCAATAGGCCTTCTGCAGTTACCTTTGTTCTTATGTTCTTATGTTCTTATGTTCTCAAGCTATATCTTGCTCTAGTTAGGCCCCATTTAGATTATGCAGTTCAGTTTTGGTCGCCATATTATAGAATGGATATAAATTCACTTGAACGTGTCCAGCGTAGGATGACTAAGTTAATTCCCCAAATTAGAAATCTTTCATATGAAGAAAGATTAACAAAGCTTAAGTTGCATTCACTGGAAAGGCGAAGAGTTAGGGGTGACATGATAGAGGTTTACAAGTGGATGAATGGACATAACCGGGGGGATATTGGTAGGGTATTAAAAGTATCAACACAGGACAGAACACGAAACAATGGGTATAAATTGGATAAGTTTAGATTTAGGAAAGACTTGGGTAAATACTGGTTCAGTAACAGGGTTGTTGATTTGTGGAACCAATTGCCGCGTAACATTGTGGAGGTGGGGTCCCTCGATTGTTTCAAGCACGGGTTGGACAAGTATATGAGTGGGATTGGGTGGTTATAGAATAGGAGCTGCCTCGTATGGGCCAATAGGCCTTCTGCAGTTACCTTTGTTCTTATGTTCTTAAGGGGGCATAGCCATATATGATAGGGACAATTTGAAATGTAGTCTCAAAGAGGGAATCAAATCTGAGCCACACACAGACAATATTTGGATAGAATTAAACGAAAGAGCAAAACTTCTTATAATAGGAGTTATATATAGGCCACTAAATTTAGACTGAATGGAAGCAAAGCATCTATGGGATGAAATATCTAGAGCATATAGGTCTAAAAGTATTTGTGTCATGGGTGACTTTAATTTTAAACATAAGAACAAGGTAACTGCAGAGGGCCTATTGGCCCATACGAGGGAGCTCCTATCTATAACCACCCAATCCCACTCATAAACATGTCCAACCCACGCTTGAAACAATCGAGGGACTCCACCTCCACCACGTTACGCGGTAATTGGTTCCACAAATCAACAACCCTGTTACCGAACCAGTATTTACCCAAGTCTTTCCTAAATCTAAACTTATCCAATTTATACTCATTGTTGCGTGTTGATACTTTTAATACCCTATTAATATCCCCTTTGTTATGTCCATTCATCCACTTGTAAACCTCTATCATGTCACCCCTAACTCTTCGCCTTTCCAGTGAATGCAAGTTAAGCTTTGTTAATCTTTCTTCATATGAAAGATTTTTAATTTGGGGAATTAACTCAGTCATCCTATGCTGGACACGATCAAGTGAATTTATATCCATTCTATAGTAAGGCGACCAAAACTGAACTGCATAATCAAAATGGGGCCTAACCAGAGCAAGACATAGCTGAAGAACCACACCAGGTGTCTTGTTACTAACGCTTCGATTAATAAATCCCAGTGTCCTATTTGCCTTATTACGAACATTCAAGCATTGATCCTTTTGTTTTAAATTCTTACTAATCATAGCTCCCAGATCCCTTTCGCAATCTCAACACCATCAAGCTCGTATCTTGTAACTCTATCATCATTACCTAGCCTCAGAACTTTACATTTATCAGCATTAAAGGGCATCAGCCAAGCTTTTGATCATTTCAAAACCCTATTTAGATCAACTTGAAGTGATAGTGAGTCTTCTTGCGTATTAATTTCCCTACCGATCTTTGTATCATCTGCAAATTTGCAGATGTTGCTACTCAAACCTGAATCTAAATCATTTATATATATTATATACAACAGAGTGCCCAATACAGAGCCTTAAGGCACTCCACTAACAACATTATCCCACTCTGACTTAACCCCATTTATACTAACTCTCTGTTCCTTTGGTATAGCCATGCCCTAATCCAACTTAAATTAATATAGCACCCCCAATACCATGTGCCTTTATTTTTTTAATTAGTCTTTCATGTGGCACTGTATCAAAAGCTTTGCTAAAGTCAAGGTACACAACATCACAATCCTTACCACTATCAACTGCCTCAACTATGCTGGAATAAAAAGATAGCAAATTTGTTAAACATGAACGGCCATTTGTAAAACCATGTTGGGACTCAATTATTAATTTATGTTTTTCAAGATGAAGACGAATTGTATTTGCAATTATCAATTCAAGTAACTTTCCCACAATAGACGTTAGACTAATTGGCCGATAGTTCGACGCAAGTGATCTATCTCCTTTCTTAAAAATTGGTATCACATTAGCTACCTTCCATGACTCTGGCACTCTACCTAACTCTATTGATTTATTAAATATAGTAGACAGTGGCTCGGAAAGCTCCTCTTTGCATTCTTTAAGCACCCTGGCAAACACTTCATCCAGCCCTGGGGATTTGTTTAGTTTGAGTTTTACTATTTGTTTAATTACATCCTCCCTGGTAACTGCTAAACTAGTCAACCTGTCCTCGTCCCTACCCGCATATATTTGTTCGGCTGAAGGCATATTGTTAAGTTCCTCTTTAGTAAATACAGATATAAAACATTTATTAAAAATACTACTCATCTCCTCGTCATTGTCCGTTATTTGAACTGTCTCAGATTTTAATGGACCTATCCTTTCCCTAGTCTTAGTACGATATAACTGAAAAAACCCTTTAGGATTTGTCTTTGCTTGCCCTGCTATGCGAACTTCGTAGTTTCTTTTTGCTTTCCTTATACCTTTTTTTAAAATTTCTAACCAGTTGTACGAATTTCTGTTCTAAACTAACTTCCCTAATCTTAATCCTTTTGTACCAAGCTCTCTTTTTACCTATAATGTTCTTCAGATCCTTTGTTATCCACTTTGGATCATTAGTATTCGATCTATTCAATTTATATGGTATACTACATTCCTGGGCTTTGCTTAGAATATTTTTAAATAGGTTATATTTTGAATGCACATCGAAATCCCCTTTTCCGTCACCTGTCGCTGGGTTCACAACTAACCCCACATCCCATTCTCAAGATATTCCAATCTATTTAACCAAATAAATTTCTTAGGCTATTGAAATCAGCTTTTCGAAAATCTGGCACTTTAACAGAATTTTCTCCTACAGATCTATTCCATTCTATGCTAAATCTGATTTCTTTGTGATCACTGTTCACTCCCTATTTCCATGTCCTTAATTTGTGTTTCCCCTGTTACTTAACACTAAATCTAAAGTATTATTTCCCCGCATGGGTTCCTTAAAATGTTGCGTAAGAAAGCAATCGTCAATTAATTCTAGAAAATCTTCTGCTTCATTATTCCCTGTTTTGCTCACCCAATTCATTCCCCTAAAATTAAAGTCACCCATGACATAAATACTGTTAGATCTAGATGCTCTAGATATTTCATCCCATAGATGCTTTGCTTCCATTCTGTCTAAATTTGGTGGCCTATATATAACTCCTATTATAATATTATTGGCTTTTTCGTTTAATTCTATCCAAATAGTTTCTGCGTGTGGCTCAGTTTTGATTCCCTCTTTGAGACTACATTTCAAATTATCCCTAACATATATTGCTACTCCCCCTCTTCGCCTAATATATCTATCTGTGTGAAAAAGTTTAAATGCATTTATTTGATGTTCAGCTAATAGTTCTCTATTTTCTACATTCATCCACGTTTCGGTAAGTGCAATAATATCTATTTTTTCTGTACAGACAAGAGCATTTAACTCGTTTATTTTGTTTCTTGGACTTCACTCTTAGTATAATATACCCCTAAGTGAATTGTTATTTTGAGGCCCTTCTCTTTCCCTGATCATTTTGCCAATTTGTTTCTCCAACAAACATGTACTTTTATTTCCTCCTTCCTCCCTATCAATTTCCATACCACTATCTACTAACAGTTTAAACCCAAACAAATGCCTCTAACCACTGGTTCCAACAAGTTCGCAACAGCAACAACCCCAGCTCTCGATAGATGCACCCCATCACGAGCATACATTTCATTTCTTCCATAGAAGTGTTCCCAGTTGTCTATGAAAGATGTTGCATTTGATTTGCAAAATCTTTCCAGCCGGCAATTGACACCAATTGCCTTCGACAACCCAACGATTCCCATCGCTCTTTCTTGGAAGAATGCCACATATGATCGAGATTCCTCCCTTGCTCCTAACTAATTCTATGGCTTTGTTAAATTTCTTTATCAGTTCCTCACTCCTAACTCGTCTAACATCATTACCTCCTGCACTAATACAAGTAATGGGTTTGTTCCCATTTCCCGTCATAATATCTTTCATGTTGTGAACAATATCTCCAATTCCAGCTCCCGGATAGCAGACCCTTAACCTGTTCCCCTTATTTCTGGCACAAAACGTCCTGTCTAAACGCCTCACATGGGAATCTCCCACAACCAAAATTCGTTTAGGTACCTCCTTAACGTTCTGAGCACTTTGAGGGGCCTGTGCTTCGTTGCTCTTCGTTGATTTCCGTTTCGAGTGAACTGCAGGCTCACCACAGCATTCGTCTTCCAACACGGCAAATGAATTTGATGTCATTAGGGCATGAAGGCGGCCTTGTCAAGGTCTTCTTAAGACCCCTGTCCTTAACGACTTTCCACGACGAGGTCTTGTTAATATTGGTCTCCTCTTTCGTTTCTTCCCGATGTTTCAGCTGTCGTACCTCCTCTTAAAGGGAATCCATCTCTGCTCTCAGAGTTCCAACTAGATTCATCAATTCCTTTACTAATCCTTCCATTATTGCTATAATAATGTTACTACAATCGGAGCTCCTGCTAACACAACCTCTCACTGTGACTGCACCTGTCTCACTAATCCAGTTTATTAAGTGGAATAAACTGGATTAACAGAACAGGGAATAACGAAGCAGAAGATTTTGTAGAATTAATTGACGATTGCTTTCTTACGCAGCACATTAAGGAACCAACGCGGGAAAATAATATTTTAGATTTAGTTTTAGCTAACGAAAACAGATTAATGACATAAGAACAAAGGCAACTGCAGAAGGCCTATTGGCCCATACGAGGCAGCTCCTATTTATAACCACCCAATCCCACTAATATACATGTCCAACCCGCGCTTGAAACAGTTGAGGGACCCCACATCCACCACGTTACGCGGCAATTGGTTCCACAAATCAACAACCCTGTTACTGAACCAGTATCTACCCAAGTCTTTCCTAAATCTAAACTTATCCAATTTATGCCCATTGTTTCGTGTTCTGTCTTGTGTTGCTACTTTTAATACCCTATTAATATCCCCTTTGTTATGTCCATTCACCCACTTGTAAACCTCTATCATGTCACCCCTAACTCTTCGCCTTTCCAGTGAATGCAACTTAAGCTTTGTTAATCTTTCTTCATATGAAAGATTTCTAATTTGGGGAATTAACTTAGTCATCCTACACTGGACACGTTCAAGTGAATTTATATCCATTCTATAATATGGCGACCAAAACTGAACTGCATAATCTAAATGGGGCCTAACTAGAGTAAGATATAGCTTGAGAACCACACCAGGTGTCTTGTTACTAACGCTGCGATTAATAAATCCAAGTGTCCGATTTGCCTTATTACGAACATTTATGCATTGATCCTTTTGTTTTAAATTCTTACTAATCATAACTCCCAGATCCCTTTCGCAATTCGACTTCGCAATCTCAACACCATCTAGCTCGTATCTTGTAACCCTATCATCATTACCTAACCTGAGAACTTTACATTTATCAGCATTAAACTGCATCTGCCAATCCTTCGACCATTTCAAAACCCTATCTAGATCAACTTGAAGTGATAGTGAGTCCTCCTCCGAATTAATTTCCCTACCGATTTTCGTATCATCGGCAAATTTGCAAATGTTGCTACTCAAACCTGAATCTAAATCATTTATATATATTATAAACAACAGAGGTCCCAGGACAGAGCCTTCAGGCACTCCACTTACAACATTTTCCCACTCTGACTTGACTCCATTTATACTAACTCTGTTTCCTTTGGTATAGCCATGCCCTAATCCAGCTTAATATAGCACCCCCAATACCATGAGACTCTAACTTTTTAATCAGTCTTTCATGTGGCACTGTATCAAAAGCTTTGCTAAAGTCAAGGTATACAACATCGCAATCCTTACCACTATCAACTGCCTCAACAATGCTAGAATAAAAAGATAATAAATTTGTTAAACATGAACGGCCATTTATAAAACCATGTTGCGACTCAATTATTAATTTATGTTTTTCAAGATGAAGACGAATAATTGGGGGTGTACTAGGGAATAGTGATCACAAAGAAATCAGAGTTAGCATGGAGTTAGAATGGAATAGATCTGTAGGAGAAAATTCTGTTGCCAGATTTTCGTAAAGCAAATTTTAATATCCTAAGAAATTGTTTGGGTGAAATAGATTGGAAAGTCTTGGGAATAGGGGGTGGTCCGGTCTTGGATCAAGACGTGAACTCAGCGATGTCGATGAATGATGTAAAGGAGGATTTCGATTTGGATTCAAAATATAACTTATTTACAAATATTCTAAGCAAAGCACAGGAAAGTAGTATACTTTACAAATTGAATAGATCAAATACGAATGACAGGAAATGGATAACAAAGGATCTGAAAAACCTTATAGGTAGAAAAAGAGCTTGGGACAAAAGGATTAAGAATGGGGAAGTCAGTTTAGAACAAGAATTCGCACAACTGGTTAGAAATGTAAAAAAAGAGATACAGAAATAAAAAAGAAACTATGAAGTTCGTATAGCAGGCAAAGCAGAGGCAAATCCTAAAAGTTTTTTTCAGTTATATCGAAAAAAGGTTAGAGAAAGGATAGGTCCATTCAAAACCGAAACAGGTCAGATAACGGATAATGACGAAAAGATGAGTAGTATTTGTAAAAAATGTTTTGTCTCTGTATTTACTAAAGAAGAGCTTAACTCTATGCCTTCAGTCGAACAAGTCTATGTGGGTGAGGACGAGGACAGGTTGACTAGTCTAACAGTTACCAGGGATGATATTATTAAGCAAATAGTAAAATTCAAATCAAACAAATCCCCAGGGACGGATGAAGTGTTTGCCAGGGTGCTTAAAGAATGCAAAGAGTAGCCTTGCGAGCCATTGTATACAATATTTATTAAATCATTAGAGTCAGGCAGAGTGCCAAAGTCATGGAAGGTTGCTAATGTGGTACCAATTTTTAAGAAAGGAGATTGATCACTTGCATCAAACTATCGTCCAATTTGCCTAACGTCTATTGTAGGAAAGTTACTTGAATCAATAATTGCAAATACAATTCGTCTTCTTCTTGAAAAATATAAATTAATAAACGAGTCACAACATGGGTTTACAAATGGCCGTTAATGTTTAACAAATTTGCTATCATTTTATTCCAGCATAGTTGCGGAAATTGATAGAGGTAAGGTTTGCGATGTTGTGCACCTTGACTTTAGCAAAGCTTTTGATACATTGCCACATGAAAGACTGACTAAAAAGATAGAGGCTCTTGGTATTGGGGGTGCTATATTAAGTTGGATTAAGGCATGGATTGTTATATCATCATTGCAATATGGAAGTTGTTGTTAAGGACCTGGTGACTCTAGTGGGAGCCCTGAGGACAGAGTTGGACTTTCTGCGGGAGGAGGTGCGTCAGCTGAAAGAACAACGAGAAGTAACGAAGGAGGAGACCAGCAGTAAAGGGACCTCGTCTTGGAGAGTTGTGAAAGACAGGGGCCTTAAGAAGACTTTGATAAAGCCGCCTTCAAACGCCATAGCAACTTCTAATTCATTTGACGTTTTGGAGGACGAGTGCTGTGGAGAGACTGTGGATCGCGCAAAAGGGAAAGCAACGAAGAGAAAGGAAGCGCAGGCCCCTCAGAAAGTAAAGGAAGTACCTAAGCAAACATTAGTTGTGGGAGATTCCCAGATAAGGTATTTGGATAGAACGTTTTGTGCTAGAGATAGGGGGAACAGGTTAAGGGTTTGCTATCCCGGAGCTGGCATTGGTGATATTATAAACAACATGAATGATATTATGGCTGGTAATGGGAACAATCCCATTATTTGCATTAGCGTGGGAGGAAATAATGTTGGTCGAGTTAGGAGTGAGGAACTGATTCAGAGGTATAAAACAGCCATAGAGTTAGTTAGGAGCAAGGGAGGAATCCCGATCATATGTGGCATTCTTCCAAGAAAGGGAGTGGGAAATGAATGGATATCGAGGGCACTTGGTGTCAATTGCCGGCTGGAAAGATATTGCACATCAAATGCAATATCTTTCATAGACAACTGGGAACACTTCTATGGAAGAAATGAAATGTATCATTATCATAGCAATATGGAAGTTGTAGTGAAGGACCTGGTGACTCTAGTGGGAGCCCTGAGGACAGAGTTGGACTCTCTGCGGGAGGAGGTGCGTCAGCTTAAAAAACAACGAGAAGTAACGAAGGAGGAGACCAGCAGTAAAGGGACCTCGTCTTGGAGAGTTGCGAAAGACGGGGGCCTTAAGAAGACTTTGATAAAGCCGCCTTCAAACGCCATAGCAACTTCAAATTCATTTGACGTTTTGGAGGACGAGTGCTGTGGAGAGACTGTGGATCGCGCAAAAGGGAAAGCAACGAAGAGAAAGGAAGCGCAGGCCCCTCAGAAAGTAAAGGAAGTACCTAAGCAAACATTAGTTGTGGGAGATTCCCAGATAAGGTATTTGGATAGAACGTTTTGTGCTAGAGATAGGGGGAACAGGTTAAGGGTTTGCTATCCCGGAGCTGGCATTGGTGATATTATAAACAACATGAATGATATTATGGCTGGTAATGGGAACAATCCCATTATTTGCATTAGCGTGGGAGGAAATGATGTTGGTCGAGTCAGGAGTGAGGAACTGATTCAGAGGTATAAAACAGCCATAGAGTTAGTTAGGAGCAAGGGAGGAATCCCGATCATATGTGGCATTCTTCCAAGAAAGGGAGTGGGAAATAAATGGATATCGAGGGCACTTGGTGTCAATTACCGGCTGGAAAGATATTGCAAATCAAATGCAATATCTTTCATAGACAACTGGGAACACTTCTATGGAAGAAATGAAATGTATGCTCGTGATGGGGTGCATCTATCGAGAGCTGGGGTTGTTGCTGTTGCGAACTCGTTAGAAGAAGTGGTTAGAGGTGTTTGTTTGGGTTTAAACTGTTAGTAGATAGAGGTATGGGAATTGATTTGGAGGAAGGAGGTAATAAAAGTATGTGTTTGTGGGAGAAAGGAATTGGCAAAACGATCAGGGAAAGAGAAGGTCCGCAAAATAACAATTCACTTAGGGTATATAACACTAACAGTAGAAGTCTAAGAAATAAAATTAACGAATTAAATGCTCCTGTCTGCACAGAAAAAATAGATATTATTGCACTTACCGAAACGTGGATGAATGTAGAAAATAGAGAACTATTAGCTGAATATCAAATATATGGATTTAAACTATTTCACACAGATAGATATATTAGACGAGGAGGTGGAGTAGCCATATATGTTAGGGACAATTTGAAATGTAGTCTCAAAGAGGGAATCAAAACAGAGCCACACACAGAAACTATTTGGATTGAATGAAACGAAAAAGCTAATAATATTATAATAGGAGTAATATATAGGCCACCAAATTTAGACAGAATGGAAGCAAAGCATCTATGGGATGAAATATCTAGAGCATCTAGATCTAACAGTATTTATGTCATGGGTGACTTTAATTTTAGCGGAATAAACTGGTTGAACAAAACAGGGAATAGTGAAGCAGAAGATTTTCTAGAATTAATTGACGATTGCTTTCTTACGCAACACATTAAGGAACCAACACGGGAAAATAATATTTTAGATTTAGTGTTAACTAACAGGGAAACGCAAATTAATGACATCGAAATAGGGAGTGAGCTAGGGAGCAGTGATCACAAAGAAATCAGATTTAGCATAGAATGGAATAGACCAGTAGGAGAAAATTCTGTTAAAGTGCCAGATTTTCGAAAAGCTGATTTTAATAGCCTAAGAAATTTTTTGGGTCAAATTGATTGGAAAGTCTTGGGTATGGGGTGTGGGCTGGTCTTGGAGCGAGACATGAACCCAGCGATAGGTGACTTAAATGGGGATTTCGATGTGGATTCAATATATAACTTATTTAAGAATATTCTAAACAAAGCACAGGAACGTAGTATACCATACAAATTGAATAGATCGAATACTAATGACCCAAAGTGGATAACAAAGAATTTGAAGAACCTTATAGGTAAAAAGAGAGCTTGGTACAAAAGGATTAAAAATGGGGAGGTCACTTTAGAACAGGAATTCGTACAACTGGTTAGAAATGTTAAAAAAGAGATAAGGAAAGCAAAAAGAAACTATGAAGTTCGCATAGCAGGGCAAGCAAAGACAAATCCTAAAGGGTTTTTTCAGTTATATCGTGCTAAGACTAGGGAAAGGATAGGTCCATTAAAAACTGAGACAGGTCAAATAACAGATAGTGATGAAGAGATGAGTAGTATTTTTAATAAATATTTTGTATCTGTATTTACTAGGGAGGAACTTAACAATATGCCTTCAGCCGAACAAGTCTATGTGGGTGGGGACGAGGACAGGTTGACGAGTTTAGCAGTTACCAGGGAGGATGTTCTTAAACAAATAGTAAAACTCAAACCAAACAAATCCCCAGGGCCGGATGAAGTGTTTGCTAGGGTGCTTAAAGAATGCAAAGAGGAGCTTTGTGACCCACTGTCAACCATATTTAATAAATCAATAGAGTCAGGCAGAGTGCCAGAGTTTTGGAAAGTTGCTAATGTGATACCAGTTTTTAAGAAAGGAGATAGATCACTTGCGTCTAACTATCGACCAATTAGCCTAACGTCTATTGTGGGAAAGTTACTCGAATCTATAATAGCAAATAAAATTCGTCTTCATCTTGAAAAACATAAATTAATAATTGAGTCGCAACATGGTTTTATAAATGGCCGTTCATGTTTAACAAATTTGTTATCTTTTTATTCTAGCATTGTTGAGGCAGTTGATAGTGGTAAGGATTGCGATGTTGTATACCTTGACTTTAGCAAAGCTTTTGATACAGTGCCACATGAAAGACTGATTAAAAAGATAGAGTCTCATGGTATTGGGGGTGCTATATTAAGCTGGATTAGGGCATGGCTATACCAAAGGAAACAGAGAGTTAGTATAAATGGAATCAAGTCAGAGTGGGAAAATGTTGTAAGTGGAGTGCCTCAAGGCTCTGTCCTGGGACCTCTGTTGTTTATAATATATATAAATGATTTAGATTCAGGTTTGAGTAGCAACATTTGCAAATTTGCCGATGATACGAAAATCGGTAGGGAAATTAATTCGGAGGAGGACTCACTATCACTTCAAGTTGATCTAGATAGGGTTTTGAAATGGTCAAAGGATTGGCAGATGCAGTTTAATGCTGATAAATGTAAAGTTCTGAGGTTAGGTAATGATGATAGAGTTACAAGATACGAGCTAGATGGTGTTGTGATTGCGAAGTCGGATTGCGAAAGGGATCTGGGAGTTATGATTAGTAAGAATTTAAAACAAAAGGATCAATGCATAAATGTTCGTAATAAGGCAAATCGGACACTTGGATTTATTAGGGAAAGAGAAGGTCCGCAAAATAACAATTCACTTAGGGTATATTACACTAACAGTAGAAGTCTAAGAAATAAAATTAACGAATTAAATGCTCTTGTCTGCACAGAAAAAATAGATATTATTGCACTTACCGAAACGTGGATGAATGTAGAAAATAGAGAACTATTAGCTGAATATCAAATATATGGATTTAACCTATTTCACACAGATAGATATATTAGACGAGGAGGTGGAGTAGCCATATATGTTAGGGACAATTTGAAATGTAGTCTCAAAGAGGGAATCAAAACAGAGCCACACACAGAAACTATTTGGATTGAATTAAACGAAAATGCTAATAATATTATAATAGGAGTAATATATAGGCCACCAAATTTAGACAGAATGGAAGCAAAGCATCTATGGGATGAAATATCTAGAGCATCTAGATCTAACAGTATTTATGTCATGGGTGACTTTAATTTTAGCGGAATAAACTGGTTGAACAAAACAGGGAATAGTGAAGCAGAAGATTTTCTAGAATTAATTGACGATTGCTTTCTTACGCAACACATTAAGGAACCAACACGGGAAAATAATATTTTAGATTTAGTGTTAACTAACAGGGAAACGCAAATTAATGACATCGAAATAGGGAGTGAGCTAGGGAGCAGTGATCACAAAGAAATCAGATTTAGCATAGAATGGAATAGACCAGTAGGAGAAAATTCTGTTAAAGTGCCAGATAAGAACATAAGAACATAAGAACATAAGAACAAAGGTAACTGCAGAAGGCCTATTGGCCCACACGAGGCAGCTCCTATTCTATAACCACCCAATCCCACTCATATACTTGTCCAACCCGTGCTTGAAACAATCGAGGGACCCCACCTCCACAATGTTACGCGGCAATTGGTTCCACAAATCAACAACCCTGTTACTGAACCAGTATTTACCCAAGTCTTTCCTAAATCTAAACTTATCCAATTTATATCCATTGTTTCGTGTTCTGTCCTGTGTTGATACTTTTAATACCCTATTAATATCCCCCCGGTTATGTCCATTCATCCACTTGTAAACCTCTATCATGTCACCCCTAACTCTTCGCCTTTCCAGTGAATGCAACTTAAGCTTTGTTAATCTTTCTTCATATGAAAGATTTCTAATTTGGGGAATTAACTTAGTCATCCTACGCTGGACACGTTCAAGTGAATTTATATCCATTCTATAATATGGCGACCAAAACTGAACTGCATAATCTAAATGGGGCCTAACTAGAGCAAGATATAGCTTGAGAACCACACCAGGTGTCTTGTTACTAACGCTGCGATTAATAAATCCAAGTGTCCGATTGGCCTTATTACGAACATTTATGCATTGATCCTTTTGTTTTAAATTCTTACTAATCATAACTCCCAGATCCCTTTCGCAATCCGACTTCGCAATCACAACACCATCTAGCTCGTATCTTGTAACTCTATCATCATTACCTAACCTCAGAACTTTACATTTATCAGCATTAAACTGCATCTGCCAATCCTTTGACCATTTCAAAACCCTATCTAGATCAACTTGAAGTGATAGTGAGTCCTCCTCCGAATTAATTTCCCTACCGATTTTCGTATCATCGGCAAATTTGCAAATGTTGCTACTCAAACCTGAATCTAAATCATTTATATATATTATAAACAACAGAGGTCCCAGGACAGAGCCTTGAGGCACTCCACTTACAACATTTTCCCACTCTGACTTGATTCCATTTATACTAACTCTCTGTTTCCTTTGGTATAGCCATGCCCTAATCCAGCTTAATATAGCACCCCCAATACCATGAGACTCTATTTTTTTAATCAGTCTTTCATGTGGCACTGTATCAAAAGCTTTGCTAAAGTCAAGGTATACAACATCGCAATCCTTACCACTATCAACTGCCTCAACAATGCTAGAATAAAAAGATAACAAATTTGTTAAACATGAACGGCCATTTATAAAACCATGTTGCGACTCAATTATTAATTTATGTTTTTCAAGATGAAGACGAATTTTATTTGCGATTATAGATTCGAGTAACTTTCCCACAATAGACGTTAGGCTAATTGGTCGATAGTTAGACGCAAGTGATCTATCTCCTTTCTTAAAAACTGGTATCACATTAGCAACTTTCCAAATCTCTGGCACTCTGCCTGACTCTATTGATTTATTAAATATGGTTGACAGTGGGTCACAAAGCTCCTCTTTGCATTCTTTAAGCACCCTAGCAAACACTTCATCCGGCCCTGGGGATTTGTTTGGTTTGAGTTTTACTATTTGTTTAAGAACATCCTCCCTGGTAACTGCTAAACTCGTCAACCTGTCCTCGTCCCCACCCACATAGACTTGTTCGGCTGAAGGCATATTGTTAAGTTCCTCTTTAGTAAATACAGATACAAAATATTTATTAAAAATACTACTCATCTCTTCATCACTATCTGTTATTTGACCTGTCTCAGTTTTTAATGGACCTATCCTTTCCCTAGTCTTAGTACGATATAACTGAAAAAACCCTTTAGGATTTGTCTTTGCTTGCCCTGCTATGCGAACTTCATAGTTTCTTTTTGCTTTCCTTATCTCTTTTTTAACATTTCTAACCAGTAATGTTAGATTAACCAGATTTTCGAAAAGCTGATTTTAATAGCCTAAGAAATTTTTTGGGTCAAATTGATTGGAAAGGCTTGGGTATGGGGTGTGGGCCGGTCTTGGAGCGAGACATGAACCCAGCGTTAGGTGACTTAAATGGGGATTTCGATGTGGATTCAATATATAACTTATTTAAGAATATTCTAAACAAAGCACAGGAACATAGTATACCATACAAATTGAATAGATCGTATACTAATGACCCAAAGTGGATAACAAAGAATTTGAAGAACCTTATAGGTAAAAAGAGAGCTTGGTACAAAAGGATTAAAAATGGGGAGGTCACTTTAGAACAGGAATTCGTACAACTGGTTAGAAATGTTAAAAAAGAGATAAGGAAAGCAAAAAGGAACTCTGAAGTTCGCATAGCAGGGCAAGCAAAGACAAATCCTAAAGGGTTTTTTCAGTTATATCGTACTAAGACTAGGGAAAGGATAGGTCCATTAAAAACTGAGACAGGTCAAATAACAGATAGTGATGAAGAGATGAGTAGTATTTTTAATAAATATTTTGTATCTGTATTTACTAAAGAGGAACTTAACAATATGCCTTCAGCCGAACAAGTCTATGGGGGTGGGGACGAGGACAGGTTGACGAGTTTAGCAGTTACCAGGGAGGATGTTCTTAAACAAATAGTAAAACTCAAACCAAACAAATCCCCAGGGCCGGATGAAGTGTTTGCTAGGGTGCTTAAAGAATGCAAAGAGGAGCTTTGTGACCCACTGTCAACCATATTTAATAAATCAATAGAGTCAGGCAGAGTGCCAGAGTTTTGGAAAGTTGCTAATGTGATACCAGTTTTTAAGAAAGGAGATAGATCACTTGCGTCTAACTATCGACCAATTAGCCTAACGTCTATTGTGGGAAAGTTACTCGAATCTATAATAGCAAATAAAATTCGTCTTCATCTTGAAAAACATAAATTAATAATTGAGTCGCAACATGGTTTTATAAATGGCCGTTCATGTTTAACAAATTTGTTATCTTTTTATTCTAGCATTGTTGAGGCAGTTGATAGTGGTAAGGATTGCGATGTTGTATACCTTGACTTTAGCAAAGCTTTTGATACAGTGCCACATGAAAGACTGATTAAAAAAATAGAGTCTCATGGTATTGGGGGTGCTATATTAAGCTGGATTAGGGCATGGCTATACCAAAGGAAACAGAGAGTTAGTATAAATGGAATCAAGTCAGAGTGGGAAAATGTTGTAAGTGGAGTGCCTCAAGGCTCTGTCCTGGGACCTCTGTTGTTTATAATATATATAAATGATTTAGATTCAGGTTTGAGTAGCAACATTTGCAAATTTGCCGATGATACGAAAATCGGTAGGGAAATTAATTCGGAGGAGGACTCACTATCACTTCAAGTTGATCTAGATAGGGTTTTGAAATGGTCAAAGGATTGGCAGATGCAGTTTAATGCTGATAAATGTAAAGTTCTGAGGTTAGGTAATGATGATAGAGTTACAAGATACGAGCTAGATGGTGTTGTGATTGCGAAGTCGGATTGCGAAAGGGATCTGGGAGTTATGATTAGTAAGAATTTAAAACAAAAGGATCAATGCATAAATGTTCGTAATAAGGCAAATCGGACACTTGGATTTATTAATCGCAGCGTTAGTAACAAGACACCTGGTGTGGTTCTCAAGCTATATCTTGCTCTAGTTAGGCCCCATTTAGATTATGCAGTTCAGTTTTGGTCGCCATATTATAGAATGGATATAAATTCACTTGAACGTGTCCAGCGTAGGATGACTAAGTTAATTCCCCAAATTAGAAATCTTTCATATGAAGAAAGATTAACAAAGCTTAAGTTGCATTCACTGGAAAGGCGAAGAGTTAGGGGTGACATGATAGAGGTTTACAAGTGGATGAATGGACATAACCGGGGGGATATTAATAGGGTATTAAAAGTATCAACACAGGACAGAACACGAAACAATGGATATAAATTGGATAAGTTTAGATTTAGGAAAGACTTGGGTAAATACTGGTTCAGTAACAGGGTTGTTGATTTGTGGAACCAATTGCCGCGTAACATTGTGGAGGTGGGGTCCCTCGATTGTTTCAAGCACGGGTTGGACAAGTATATGAGTGGGATTGGGTGGTTATAGAATAGGAGCTGCCTCGTATGGGCCAATAGGCCTTCTGCAGTTACCTTTGTTCTTATGTTCTTATGTTCTTATGCTCGTGATGGGGTGCATCTATCGAGAGCTGGGGTTGTTGCTGTTGCGAACTCGTTAGAAGAAGTGGTTAGAGGTGTTTGTTTGGGTTTAAACTGTTAGTAGATAGAGGTATGGGAATTGATTTTGAGGAAGGAGGTAATAAAAGTATGTGTTTGTGGGAGAAAGGAATTGGCAAAACGATCAGGGAAAGAGAAGGTCCGCAAAATAACAATTCACTTAGGGTATATTACACTAACAGTAGAAGTCTAAGAAATAAAATTAACGAATTAAATGCTCTTGTCTGCACAGAAAAAATAGATATTATTGCACTTACCGAAACGTGGATGAATGTAGAAAATAGAGAACTATTAGCTGAATATCAAATATATGGATTTAAACTATTTCACACAGATAGATATATTAGACGAGGAGGTGGAGTAGCCATATATGTTAGGGACAATTTGAAATGTAGTCTCAAAGAGGGAATCAAAACAGAGCCACACACAGAAACTATTTGGATTGAATGAAACGAAAAAGCTAATAATATTATAATAGGAGTAATATATAGGCCACCAAATTTAGACAGAATGGAAGCAAAGCATCTATGGGATGAAATATCTAGAGCATCTAGATCTAACAGTATTTATGTCATGGGTGACTTTAATTTTAGCGGAATAAACTGGTTGAACAAAACAGGGAATAGTGAAGCAGAAGATTTTCTAGAATTAATTGACGATTGCTTTCTTACGCAACACATTAAGGAACCAACACGGGAAAATAATATTTTAGATTTAGTGTTAACTAACAGGGAAACGCAAATTAATGACATCGAAATAGGGAGTGAGCTAGGGAGCAGTGATCACAAAGAAATCAGATTTAGCATAGAATGGAATAGACCAGTAGGAGAAAATTCTGTTAAAGTGCCAGATTTTCGAAAAGCTGATTTTAATAGCCTAAGAAATTTTTTGGGTCAAATTGATTGGAAAGTCTTGGGTATGGGGTGTGGGCTGGTCTTGGAGCGAGACATGAACCCAGCGATAGGTGACTTAAATGGGGATTTCGATGTGGATTCAATATATAACTTATTTAAGAATATTCTAAACAAAGCACAGGAACGTAGTATACCATACAAATTGAATAGATCGAATACTAATGACCCAAAGTGGATAACAAAGAATTTGAAGAACCTTATAGGTAAAAAGAGAGCTTGGTACAAAAGGATTAAAAATGGGGAGGTCACTTTAGAACAGGAATTCGTACAACTGGTTAGAAATGTTAAAAAAGAGATAAGGAAAGCAAAAAGAAACTATGAAGTTCGCATAGCAGGGCAAGCAAAGACAAATCCTAAAGGGTTTTTTCAGTTATATCGTACTAAGACTAGGGAAAGGATAGGTCCATTAAAAACTGAGACATAAGAACATAAGAACATAAGAACAAAGGCAACTGCAGAAGGCCTATTGGCCCATACGAGGCAGCTCCTATTCTATAACCACCCAATCCCACTCATATACTTGTCCAACCCGCGCTTGAAACAATCGAGGGACCCCACCTCCACCACGTTACGCGGCAATTGGTTCCACAAATCTACAACCCTGTTACTGAACCAGTATTTACCCAAGTCTTTCCTAAATCTAAACTTATCCAATTTATACCCATTGTTTCGTGTTCTGTCCTGTGTTGATACTTTTAATACCCTATTAATATCCCCCTTGTTATGTCCATTCACCCACTTGTAAACCTCTATCATGTCGCCCCTAACTCTTCGCCTTTCCAGTGAATGCAACTTAAGCTTTGTTAATCTTTCTTCATATGAAAGATTTCTAATTTGGGGAATTAACTTAGTCATCCTACGCTGGACACGTTCAAGTGAATTTATATCCATTCTATAATATGGCGACCAAAACTGAACTGCATAATCTAAATGGGGCCTAACTAGAGCAAGATATAGCTTGAGAACCACACCAGGTGTCTTGTTACTAACGCTGCGATTAATAAATCCAAGTGTCCGATTTGCCTTATTACGAACATTTATGCATTGATCCTTTTGTTTTAAATTCTTACTAATCATAACTCCCAGATCCCTTTCGCAATCCGACTTCGCAATCACAACACCATCTAGCTCGTATCTTGTAACTCTATCATCATTACCTAACCTCAGAACTTTACATTTATCAGCATTAAACTGCATCTGCCAATCCTTTGACCATTTCAAAACCCTATCTAGATCAACTTGAAGTGATAGTGAGTCCTCCTCCGAATTAATTTCCCTACCGATTTTCGTATCATCGGCAAATTTGCAAATGTTGCTACTCAAACCTGAATCTAAATCATTTATATATATTATAAACAACAGAGGTCCCAGGACAGAGCCTTGAGGCACTCCACTTACAACATTTTCCCACTCTGACTTGATTCCATTTATACTAACTCTCTGTTTCCTTTGGTATAGCCATGCCCTAATCCAGCTTAATATAGCACCCCCAATACCATGAGACTCTATCTCATGGTCAAATAACCTGCCATGAGACAGGTCAAATAACAGATAGTGATGAAGAGATGAGTAGTATTTTTAATAAATATTTTGTATCTGTATTTACTAAAGAGGAACTTAACAATATGCCTTCAGCCGAACAAGTCTATGTGGGTGGGGACGAGGACAGGTTGACGAGTTTAGCAGTTACCAGGGAGGATGTTCTTAAACAAATAGTAAAACTCAAACCAAACAAATCCCCAGGGCCGGATGAAGTGTTTGCCAGGGTGCTTAAAGAATGCAAAGAGGAGCTTTGTGACCCACTGTCAACCATATTTAATAAATCAATAGAGTCAGGCAGAGTGCCAGAGTTTTGGAAAGTTGCTAATGTGATACCAGTTTTTAAGAAAGGAGATAGATCACTTGCGTCTAACTATCGACCAATTAGCCTAACGTCTATTGTGGGAAAGTTACTCGAATCTATAATAGCAAATAAAATTCGTCTTCATCTTGAAAAACATAAATTAATAATTGAGTCGCAACATGGTTTTATAAATGGCCGTTCATGTTTAACAAATTTGTTATCTTTTTATTCTAGCATTGTTGAGGCAGTTGATAGTGGTAAGGATTGCGATGTTGTATACCTTGACTTTAGCAAAGCTTTTGATACAGTGCCACATGAAAGACTGATTAAAAAGATAGAGTCTCATGGTATTGGGGGTGCTATATTAAGCTGGATTAGGGCATGGCTATACCAAAGGAAACAGAGAGTTAGTATAAATGGAATCAAGTCAGAGTGGGAAAATGTTGTAAGTGGAGTGCCTCAAGGCTCTGTCCTGGGACCTCTGTTGTTTATAATATATATAAATGATTTAGATTCAGGTTTGAGTAGCAACATTTGCAAATTTGCCGATGATACGAAAATCGGTAGGGAAATTAATTCGGAGGAGGACTCGCTATCACTTCAAGTTGATCTAGATAGGGTTTTGAAATGGTCAAAGGATTGGCAGATGCAGTTTAATGCTGATAAATGTAAAGTTCTGAGGTTAGGTAATGATGATAGAGTTACAAGATACGAGCTAGATGGTGTTGTGATTGCGAAGTCGGATTGCGAAAGGGATCTGGGAGTTATGATTAGTAAGAATTTAAAACAAAAGGATCAATGCATAAATGTTCGTAATAAGGCAAATCGGACACTTGGATTTATTAATCGCAGCGTTAGTAACAAGACACCTGGTGTGGTTCTCAAGCTATATCTTGCTCTAGTTAGGCCCCATTTAGATTATGCAGTTCAGTTTTGGTCGCCATATTATAGAATGGATATAAATTCACTTGAACGTGTCCAGCGTAGGATGACTAAGTTAATTCCCCAAATTAGAAATCTTTCATATGAAGAAAGATTAACAAAGCTTAAGTTACATTCACTGGAAAGGCGAAGAGTTAGGGGTGACATGATAGAGGTTTACAAGTGGATGAATGGACATAACCGGGGGGATATTAATAGGGTATTAAAAGTATCAACACAGGACAGAACACGAAACAATGGGTATAAATTGGATAAGTTTAGATTTAGGAAAGACTTGGGTAAATACTGGTTCAGTAACAGGGTTGTTGATTTGTGGAACCAATTGCCGCGTAACATTGTGGAGGTGGGGTCCCTCGATTGTTTCAAGCACGGGTTGGACAAGTATATGAGTGGGATTGGGTGGTTATAGAATAGGAGCTGCCTCGTATGGGCCAATAGGCCTTCTACAGTTACCTTTGTTCTTATGTTCTTATGTTCTTATGGCTATACCAAAGGAAACAGAGAGTTAGTATAAATGGGGTTATATCAGAGTGGGAAGATGTTGTAAGTGAAGTGC